>NW_026606586.1:627500-635000 GCF_029890125.1 Rhinichthys klamathensis goyatoka
TGTTCATGATTACAGATTGGTTTTTACATGCGTGTATATACAATACACACACACACACACACAAACACACTTCAGATCTGTTCATGATTACAGTTTGGTTTTTACATGCGTGTATATACAATACACAAATACACACACACACACACACTTCAGATCTGTTCATGATTTCAGATTGGTTTTTACATGCGTGTATATACAATACACAAATACACACACACACACACACACACACACACACACACTTCAGATCACACTCATACAAACTCTCACACAAACACAAACAAACACTCACACAAATGCAAATGCAAACACAAAAACATTCTCTCACACACTCTATCACACACACTCTCTCTCACACACACACACTCTCTCTCACAAACACTCACACAAATGCAAATACAAAAACACAAACACTCTCTCACACACAACAAACACTCACACAAATGCAAATACAAAAACACTCTCTCACACACAACAAACACAAATGCAAATACAAAAACACAAACACTCTCTCTCTCACACATACACACATAAAAAAACGCACGCACGCACACACACATACCTGTCCTTGCCAGTCTGTGCCATTGATCAGGATGAGACTTTCAGGAAGAGCAGCGTCAGATAACAGAATCTGATTCAACTGATCATAGACAGCCTTCCTGAGGACCTGCACACACACACACACACACACACACACACACACACACACACACACACACACACACGCACACACACACACACACACACACACACAGGGATGAGTCAGCTGAACATGAATAATTCACAGTGACTCTGCAGAACAAGATGAAACACTGCATTAACATTCCTTATTTAAACCACGGAAATGAATGAGAGAAGTGAGAGAATCGAGGAGAACCTCGCTCTGAGACACAAGCGCTGGATAAACACCACGGTACACCGCAGGCCTGCGTTTAACACACTCAGTTCTCATCTCGATTTGAGCTGATGCTCATTTTGATGAACCAATATTGACTCTTAAATCCTAAGAATCAATCTTTTAGTCTATGCTGTTTTCAGCTGATGCTTAAACAAAAACATTATTTTTGGCATGAAGCTTGTAAACAACGTCTCAGAAAAGTCGTTCAATGTCCAGAAACTCTGTGTATAATTATTTTGTATAGAAAACTTATTAGAAAAAATTGTTATTTATATAATTGATATACAAATATATATACAGTATATACATGTAAATATTTATTAAATATATACATGCATGTGTGTGTGTATTTATATATACAAAATAATTATACACAGCACACACGCATATATTATGTAAAGACAAACTTTTATTTTGGATGCGATTAATCGTTACCCAGCACTAGAAAATGTACATACTGGACCTGATAAACATCCAAAATGAATCAAAATCGAATTGAACTGAATCAAGATGGAGCTAAAGTGAGTTGTAAGCGAGTGCATGGAGCTGTACCGGTGTGCTGTGTCCGAGCTCAGGGGATCTCTCGCTGTCCGAGCTGTTGGTGCGCTCGCCCAGAGGCTTGGAGAGCTGTCGGTCTTTCACAGGAGTGCAGCGCTTACGGGGTGTGTGTCCTCCATCCAGCCTGCAACACACACACACACACACACACACCATCATTTCTGTGCGTTTCTGACTGTACTCCTAGCCTAGAAGCTCTTCAATCTAGATCAAACCTGCTTGGTTACGCTTACACACAGACAAGTTAAAGCAGTTAAGAGACATTCAAGCTAATCTTCAGAAAAAGTAGTTAGCTACGCTACAAGATGGGGTTTACAACAACATAATGCAATACAAATATGATTTCAAAGAGGATTGTTTTATTTTGTAAATTATCCAAAGATACAAAGAACAATACTCAAATATATATATATCTCAAACTGACTGTCAAAGTGCAAAACGTTGGCCGATACCGATAACCGATAACTCTTCATATTTGAAAGCCGATAACCGATAACTCTTCATATTTGAAAGATAACTCTTCATATTTGAAAGCCGATAACCGATAACTCTTCATATTTGAAAGCCAATAACCGATAACTCTTCATATTTGAAAGCCGATAACCGATAACTCTTCATATTTGAAAGCCAATAACCGATAACTCTTCATATTTGAAAGCCGATAACACATAACTCCTCATATTTGAAAGCCGATAACCAACAACTCTTCATATTTGAAAGCCGATAACCGACAACTCTTCATATTTGAAAGCCGATAACCGACAACTCTTCATATTTAAACGCCGATAACTGACAACTCTTCATATTTAAATGCCGATAACTGACAACTCTTCATATTTAAATGCCGATAACTGACAACTCTTCATATTTGAAAGCCGATAACCGACAACTCTACATATTTGAAAGCCGATAACTCTTCATATTTGAAAGCCGATAACCGACAACTCTTCATATTTGAAAGCCGATAACCGACAACTCTTCATATTTAAAAGCCGATAACCGACAACTCTTCATATTTGAACGCCGATAACTGACAACTCTTCATATTTGAAAGCCGATAACCGATAACTCTACATATTTGAAAGCCGATAACTCTTCATATTTGAAAGCCGATAACCGACAACTCTTCATATTTGAAAGCCGATAACCGACAACTCTTCATATTTAAAAGCCGATAACCGACAACTCTTCATATTTGAACGCCGATAACTGACAACTCTTCATATTTGAAAGCCGATAACCGATAACTCTACATATTTGAAAGCCGATAACTCTTCATATTTGAAAGCCGATAACCGACAACTCTTCATATTTGAAAGCCGATAACCGACAACTCTTCATATTTAAAAGCCGATAACCGACAACTCTTCATATTTGAACGCCGATAACTGACAACTCTTCATATTTGAAAGCCGATAACCGATAACTCTTCATATTTGAAAGCCGATAACCGATCGATCCGATGAATCTAAATCATTTTTGAGAGACTGATTACAAAAACAAAGTCTCAAGCACACAATTATAACGTTCTCATTATAATTTTATGTAGGCTGTATGACAGACTTGTGCTGTATTTTCCTTTTCTGAAGTGATTTCAATCAATTCAAACCCATCATGATGATCTGAAGTGTCTCCGCTGAAGGAAATAATACATTATTTATTGGCTTTAAGATATCGGCCAAAATATCTTATCGGGGCCGATAACGATAACATTACAAATTAACATATATCGGCCGATACCGATATGCTGGGCGATATATCGCGCATCCCTACAAAATTGCAACTGATATAACATCAATGCAAGAACAAAATGTATGCAACGTATACTGGATACACAGGAGTGGAGAAAAATGCAGGTTAAACTCTGTCGCAAACTATTTAATCAGATCACAGACCTTTGATTTCGGTTTGATTGACAGATGCTTCGCTCTTTTAGGTTCATTACAAAACTGTAGCGGGACCGATTCAACTATGGCGGGTCATCATTGTTATTAAATCAGATACTGACATTTGATATAGAGTGAAATAAAACTGGTTAATCAATCAATTTAAAAAGGCTATAATTCAGCTGTATGTGCGTGAACGTCAAGTCTTTTCCACGTCCTTTAGCCTGCGTAATCATCAGACGATCTCTTGTAACGCACAGTTTTAGTTAGTGATCTATTAAGACGACCACGCGTTGGAAAAAGTAGTTAGCGACTGGAAAAGCTACACTGTTTCTAAAGCAACTGAGTTACTGTTAAGCTCCTGAAAAGCGTAGTTAAGTTATTGTTAGCTAGTCCCCAACGCCGCATGCTATTCCTGAAGATGTGTGTTGGCGGTCTGACCTGGGCGACGGCATGGCCTGAATCTCATTCTTGCTGGTTTTTAAGGGTGTCCGTGGTTTTTCAGCCACAGACACTGTTATACAGGGGCCGACATCAGCGAACAACTCCTGATCATTCAGTTCCTGCACACAGTCGACACAAAAGAGCATTAAAACATAATAACCAGAAGAATTCAAGTGAGCAAAACACACACTGAGCCGGAAGAATTAGGACAGGGTGAAAATGTGACTTATTTATGATATTTTGCTTTGAATCAACTGGTGTTTTTAGTGTAATAAACACCTTTTTAACAAATGTTTTGCATGAAAAGTGTGCTTGTACTATCTTTATTTTAAAATAAATGACATTTAGTTAGATTTTTTCCATATGTAATGTAAACATATGCATGTATGTGTGTGTCTCACCAGCGTGTCGGTCTCGGACAGCGGCTCGTCCAGGTTACGGCTGCGCGAGTGTTTGAGTTTATCTGACGGCGGCTGCTCCCCCTGCTGGACACACACATAAACTACAATCACATACACCATACGCACACACACACCTACTAAGGGTGTCCAATCCGACTCCTGGAGGGCCAGGATCAGCCTACACCTGGGATTACAGCACAATTGCCTGGTTCAAGTGTGGTTAATTAAGGCTAAACTATGCAGGACAGTGGCCGTTTGGACACCCCTGTATTAAACACTCACAAAAAGGCCTAAAATTAACACTCGCCAAGCACCAAATGCAGTAAAAATCGGCGTTGGCGAGTGTATGAAATGATGTCGATCACCAGTTGGCCGGTAACATTTATATTGTGAGAGCATGAATATGAACGCCGCTCAGGACAGGTATCGTCACGAACGTTTAAGCATTTCCAATTTAAATATTCAAGCGCAAACAGGAGCTCATTTTGTTACTCACACACTGCGTGGCAAGTTTAAACATCCGAAGCGCGCATCTCAGACAGCACACAAACACTAAATTAAGCTCTCTTTCACGTCTTCTTGTGCTTGAACGGACAAATTCACACAAAATGATGTCAAAAACGGCCCATCTCAGCGAGTATCCAGGTAAACACAGGAGGTTATGTCTTAAATGAGCATAAAGAGTTAAACGCACATGTACAGAATGTAGACTGGATCTGTGCATTAGGGCTTAAAGTGACGGCAGCCTAATAATATTTTAATGTTAAAAAACACTCACTGCTCACTGAATAACTTTTGTAACATTAATAAGGATTAATCTATGTTTCATGTATACAGGTAAGACTATGCAGTGTTATTTTACTTTTGGTTGGCGTACTTTTTTCAATTTCGGTACCTGAAAATTGTGATTCTTTTTTACTGGTACCTAATATTTTGGTGGCATAACTTCCTGTTTTTGCACAAAACAGTTTCATGGCCGGTCATATTTATGGCTGGTGAATTTTCTAATAGGGATAGTTCAGCCAAAAATGAAAATTCTGTCATCATTTACTCACTCTCAAGCTGTTTTACAGTTGATGGTAGCCATTGACTTTCAGAGTATTTATTTTCCTACTATGGAAGTCAAAGGCTACCATTAACTGTCTGGCTGCCACCATTATTCAAAATGTCGTCTTTTTAGTTTAACAGAAGAAAAAAACTCATCCAGGTTTGGAACAACTTGAGTAAATGATGACAGAGATGGACAGAAAATGGTTAGAAGAACAAAACAAAACAAATCATCCCCTTTCCTACAATCCTCGTGGTCTACTTCAAACTAAATATATATATATATGGTATACATTACAAATATAATATAAAATATAGTATGAAAATAGTAGTTTGGTGTCATATTTTGATATTTTAGAGATTTTTTAGTAGTTTAAATGTTCCTTTAATCACCGAAAGAAACTGATTCAGTAACCGCTCTGAATGATTCATTGTGTTCACTCAGAAAAAGATTCATCTGACTGATTCAAACTGATATAAAAAGCACCAAAAGTGACAAAAAGGCCCTTTAGTGCCACCGAAGGACATGTTATATGGAGAGAGAGAGAGAGAGAGAGAGAGAGAGAGAGAGAGAGAGAGAGAGAGAGAGAGAGAGAGAGAGAGAGAGAGAGAGAGAGAGAGAGAGAGAGAGAGAGAGAGAGAGAGAGAGAGAGAGAGTGCTTTCAGACTAATGCAGATCACCTTATAAATGTTTAGATGTTAAAATACTTTCTTCTGTTCCAGATTAATACAGAGACATGCTTTGCACTCTTTTTACAAGCAGTTTTAAACACCACTCAGCTCAACAGGTTTAGGCAGGAGTGCTCAGGGAATCTGAAACTCATTGTGTTTTGCAGTGTTATTTCCTGATGCGAGTGTGAGAGAACCGAAGCTGTGTGTGTGTGTGTGTTTGTTACTCACGGGGCTGACGGCGTCTCGACTCAGACTGCCTTTACTGTTCAGACTGCCGATCTCTGTCTGAGAACTCGACTGGGACATGCCCTCAAAGAACGGCCTGGAACACACACACACACACACACACACACACACACACACACACACAGACAGAGACAGAGACAGAGACAGAGACAGAGACAGAGACACACACACACACACAGAGAGACACAGACAGACACACACACACACACACACAGACAGACAGAGAGAGACACGCGCGCGCACACACACACACACACACACACACACACACACACACACACACACACACACACACACACACACACACACACACACACACACACACACACACACAGAGAGAGAGAGAACACGATTTGTTAACACATAAATAAGACAGATGAACACAGCACTGGCTGCTCGTCTCTCAGTTCTGTGTTCATTTCTTAATGCTACACGCAAACCATGTCAGTCATCTTTATTACATCACACACAAAGATCAAAGTGCATAAAACACATAAATCATAAACACGTCTCCATTCTCAGTTACATGATGTCAGATATACTCCAGCTGAAGATCTCTCGCTCAGTGGAAACAGCCTCAGAAGAAACACCAGACGAAATATACAATATAGTAAACAAAATAAATCATTTTTTATATGTTGAATAAGCTTTATTTTTAAATTGTCAGTTTTCATTTTAGTTTTAGTTATTTTGTTTATGGGCTTGACATTTTTTTTTTTTTGCTTTCATTTATTTTTATTTCAGTTTTAGTAGTTTAAGTACTTATTTCAGTTTTCATTTTAGGCTTTTCATCTAATATTTATATTTATTTCCACTTCAATGGTTTGTTTATTAACAATAACACTGTAAAGTCATGAATGTTTTAAAAGACACATTTTTTGGTAAAATTAATAATTTAAATGCTTTCATCTAAAACCAACGACACTGCAACTCAATAATAACTTTGCTAGCTACATTACTGTATTAGTTTAGCAGATGCTAACACTAACAGCTGTTCAGAAGTTTTACATTTATTTTGTTTGATTTCAAAGTTAAAAATTCGTATAAATTTCAACAGACGAGCTCCAGCTAAACCAGTGCGATGATGCGAGTAAACATGCGTTTTAATCAGTATTTATAAAAAAATGTATATGAAAAAATCTATGTATAAAAGCTGTAAGAACATAATGCAGAATTAAATTAAAGATCCAGTCATAATTTACCAGTGATATTTTAGTTGTATTTATATACTATTATTAATATTTTGAATTAGCTTTATTTTTATATCATCATTTTTCATTTTAGTATAAGTTTTTTATATATTTCTATTTAGCTTTATTTTTATTTCAGTTTTAGTCATTTTGGTATG
>NW_026606586.1:637500-655000 GCF_029890125.1 Rhinichthys klamathensis goyatoka
TCGGTCTCCTCCATCTCTGTGTGTGTGTGTGTGTGTGTGTGTCTGTGTGTGTGTGTCTGTGTCTGTGTCTGTGTGTGTGTGTGTGTGTGTACCTCAGTTTGGGTTTAGGAGTGCTGAGGATGCTGTCGGTCTCCTCCATCTCTATGTGTGTGTGTGTGTGTGTGTCTGTGTGTGTGTGTGTGTGTGTGTGTGTGTGTGTGTGTGTACCTCAGTTTGGGTTTAGGAGTGCTGAGGATGCTGTCGGTCTCCTCCATCTCTGTGTGTGTGTGTGTGTGTGTGTGTCTGTGTGTGTGTGTCTGTGTCTGTGTCTGTGTGTGTGTGTGTGTGCACCTGAGTTTGGGTTTAGGAGTGCTGAGGATGCTGTCGGTCTCCTCCATCTCTGTGTGTGTGTGTGTGTGTGTGTGTCTGTGTGTGTGTGTGTGTGTGTGTGTGTGTGTGTGTGTGTGTGCACCTGAGTTTGGGTTTAGGAGTGCTGAGGATGCTGTCGGTCTCCTCCATCTCTCTCTGTGTGTGTGTGTGTGTGTGTGTGCACCTGAGTTTGGGTTTAGGAGTGCTGAGGATGCTGTCGGTCTCCTCCATCTCGGGTCCGCTGTCGCTGGGGTTGTACATCTCCAGACTGTCGTAGAGTTCGTCCAGGTCCTCCTCCACCTCCTGGATCTGCTCGCGGGACACGTGCTCTAAGCCGAACCCCACCTGAGGAACATCAACCCATGCTTTCAGTCAGGTCCTGTACACTCAGACATTCACACACAACAGCAGAGAGGTTCACATCTGTGAGTGTGAGGCTGAAAGCCAGAGGTGCGACTGACAACGGGAGGAAATGATAGAGGTCAGAGGTCAGAGGGTTCAGTGGAGTGAAGGAACGAGACGTTAATGATAGAGGTCAGAGGTCAGAGGTCAGAGGAGCGAAGGAACGAGACGTTACCTCATCGGACACCTTAAACCTCTTCAGCAGCGCCACAAACTTCTGCTTGATGTTGGGTTGCTGGAGAAATAAAAATAAAAAATAAAATATTTATAACGCAATTCAGACAAAATACTGAAATCATTCAAAAAGTCGTTTATCTGTGCTTGTAGTTATAAAGAAATGTATATGTTTTTTTATTTATAAAATGTATAAAGTATTTCATGGAAATGCAGTCGTTCACTCTCTGTATGTCACCAGGAGATCAAACAGATGGTTTTCTTTATTACTTTATTAAAAATTTTTAAAAAATAAAAAGCTGAAAAAAAAGTGTCCTGTTTAATGGTACTGTTGTGTGTTAACCGGAGCTCAGTGCCGTCGTTCATAATCATTGGTACAGTGATGCAGTATGAGTGTGTGTGAGTGAGTGTGTGTGAGTGTGAGTGAGTGTGTGTGAGTGTCTTACTCTCGTGATGGAGGCGTTGGAAGTAAGTTTGCGTCTGGGTTTCTTCTTCCTCACCTCGTCCTCTTCATCATCTAGATACTGAAACACACACACACAATCCCATTAAACACACACACATATACACACAACTATATATACACTCACAAACTCACTCACAAATATATACACACACACACGCACCTGCATGCGCACAAACACAAGCCATTAAACACACACACATATACACACACCTATATATACACTTACACACTCACTCACAAACATATAAACTCACTCACAAACATATACACGCACAACACACACACACCCGCACACACACTTTCCAGAATGCTTTTGATGCAAATATTTATTTTTATAAAGCTATCTGGAAATTATGTGACTGTTCTGATTGTTGTTGTTTTTTTATTATTATTATTAGTCTACAGAAATATGTCAAAACACAAAAATGTATTTAACATATTAGGGAATAAAGAAGCATTATTAGTAATAAATAAATAAATAAATAAAATATGTCCCACACACATGGAGATTTAATTAAAAAATATTTATTTAAAAATAATTTATTAAAAATACTTTATTACAGTTATCTTATTAAAAATATTCATTTTTAAAAAAAATAATTTATTAAAAATGTATGAATGTATTAAAATATAAAAGACATATATTTAAAACAATTAATTTAAAAAATATATATTTTATGTATTAAACCATCTTTTAAAATCTTCTAGATTATTTCTAATATTTATTTTTAATTAATTTATGTTTATTTTATGTTTATCAAAAAATACATTCAACTTAAAAACATGTATTCCAAAATTAATGAATGAATTAAAAATGTGTTACTTGATCTAACACACACACACACACACACACACACACACACACACACACACAGAGATGACCTACGTGATGCACGGGGTCGTCGCTGCCCTCCTGCTCAGACGAGTAGCTCTCCTCCTCTTCCTCAGAGTAGTTATCAATATCAGGAGAACGATCTGAGCGCAAGGAAACAATAGAGAGGTGTGTGTGAGAGAGAGAGAGAGAGAGAGAGAGAGAGAGAGAGAGAGAGAGAAGAGAGAGAGAGAGAGAGAGAGAGAGAGAGAGAGAGAGAGAGAGAGAGAGGAGAGAGAGAGAGAGAGAGAGAGAGAGAGAGAGAGAGAGAGAGAGAGAGAGAGAGAGAGAGAGAGAGAGAGAGAGAGAGAGAGAGAGAGAGAGAGAGAGAGAGAGAGAGAGGAACACTGGAAATGAGATGTACAGTCCAGGGTTCGACATTTTGCCTTTTCATGTGCAAGTAAATCTGTTATTCACTTGTCCGAGTACAAAAGTAGCTTCTCCAGAAATTTCGTGTGTGTGTGTGTTGTAAATATAATTTATTCTGAAGCAATATTCTCATTGGTGTTCAATGATATAGGATATTTCAATCTGCATATTGTAACATCTGCAACCTTTAAAGGGCACCCCGTCCCCCTAATCTTATTAAATGTATGCTTCATCTTTCATTTTAAATTCTTAAATTTGATTAACAAATTCAATTATTTAAAGTAGTAAGACACTATAGGGCTGTTACCCTAGGTAGGGAAAAATTGAATAATTTTATGAGATTGTTTTAAACATAACACTAAACCGCCGTTAGGTGTCGCCAGGCGACCGTCTCAATGAGCGAGTCATTGATTCATTCATTCAAACGATTCGTTCAAACGACTGATTCATTCAAGAATAAGACAGATGTTTATGAATGGCGGATTGAATCTTTGACTCAACCGATTCGTTCAAAACGCTGAATCATTCAGTAATGAAAGCACGTTTGAGTGTTGCTGTGAGATTATGGTTCTGCGGTGATCTCTGTTTTGAATATTTTCGCTGCTGAAACAGAACAAAAACCGTCAATATTGCATCTAAAATGTAAGTGACTTAATTTGAACTGTTTTCCTAATGGTATTCAAGGAAACAGCACTCGTTGTGGGAGGTTGCTTAACTGTATCATACAGTTCTACTCGTCAACTGTATCATATGTTAAAAATATAAAAACTCCACATTTTGAATTTATATCGGCAGTATGTTGTTAACTGAGTTTCTCATTCATTTGTTTTTACCGTCGGTAATGTATTTATTACAATCGATCGCAAACTTACAATAAATGTAATAAAATCAGAATCATTCTCTCGTTTTAGTGATTTCATACAGATAATGTAAAATTAAATTCCAGGACTATTAATGACTTTTCAAGCACTCCTGCTACTTTTTTGGTTTTCAAGGACTACAATCAGAGATCGCATTAATCAAACAATATCTTTATTTTATAAGGATTTTTTTTTACTCAAATTACAGATACAAGGTATCCAAAATGACAACTTACAATACAACATATTTAATAATATATATGAAATACAAAGTTTATAATGGCTATTATTGTTTAATAAATAATATTTTATATTATAGTTTTGGCGTAGCCTTCTTCATATGCAGAAACGGTCTGCTGGGGTTTATCAGACGGGCTGCAGCATTAACTTTGCGTGAAAACATTGTATTTGTTTTTGCGAAAAAATTCAACTTTAATATCATATATATATATTGTATTTCAAAGAGTAAAGCGCTTTTCAAGTAGCCTACCTCTTCATAAATATGTTTTCAAGGGTTTTTACAGGACTTAAATTTCAAAAAGTCAAAGTACTTCAAGCATGTACGAATATTTTCCTTGTACATTTGTAAGTTAAATAAAGGTTCAAGAGAATGAACAAATCGCAGATTCTTGATTTTATTACATAAAAATAAAAATAAAAAAACTTTGTCCCAACTTTTCTGTAAATGGGGTTGCACCTCTTCATAAATGTGTCTGTTTTCAAGAGTTTTTCCAGGACTTCAAGCACTTTAAGCACCGTGTAGGAGCCCTGTGATTGGTCAATCGCTACACCACCCCCGTGCACTGGTCTCTCACCGTTCATCTTGGCTTTGGGACCCTCGTGGTCGATGGGCTGACTGGACAGAGAGTAAACCCTGATCTCGGCCACCGGGACGGACACCTCCTTCTGCTGACTGTGCAGACCCAGAACCTGAGCGCCCTCCGTGGGGTGCTGCATCACCTGACCACACACACCACATCTGTTAGCACACACACCACTCGTCCCTATATATACACCCCTTTTCCACCAAAGCATTTTGAGAGCCGGTTCGGAGCCGGACCGGTGCCTACTCGCGAACCAGTTCTGTGTGTTTCGACAGCCAAAGAACCGGTTCTCGGCCAGGAAAATTGGTTCCAAAGCGACACAAACTCTTTGCTGGACTAGAACCGTTCTTTTACCACGTCATGCTTACGCCGGGGGCTGGAGGCGGGGTTATTGTGACCAACAACACGACGGGAATGGGAAAGCTAAGACGTATGGCGACGTACACAGTGACGTAACGACGTTGTTCGCTGGGCTCTCTAGTCAGTGGAAAAACAAACAGGTTCAGAGAAGGTTCGCAAGTTGAACCCGCACCAGTTCCGAACCAGTTCTTTTTTGGTGGAAACGAGAGTGTACTTCTACTAGCCAAAAAAAAAAAGATATATTATAAATTTTGATTTCATACATTCATTTCTTATTCAAACAAAATCCTGTCATCCAGCATCTCCTCCCTTCCTCTTTCATCCTCAACCTTTTCACCAAAAACTTATTTTAGGTGGACAGATCAATACAGTACGAAGAACAGCAAAAAAATAATAAGTAGGATGTTGGAAAATAACATCCTTTCTGTTAACCGAATGCTTATTAATCTTCGCTATTGCTTCAATAGTGAACATGCGTTTGTGACTACGCGTCTGTTGCGTAGAGGCGGTCATGTTCAAGTACATAGATATCCATAATAAAGGCTAGATTATTAACGTGGCTATAATTCTGGATGATTATTTATTTATACACTTATAATTCATAAGTATGCATGCAGTGTCATAACTACATCTCTGACGTTTATAACAAACCAAACCATTTGAAAATCGGTAAAAAATTTAGCAAGTTATGGTTATTTAAAAAGTACACGCACCATTAAAACACAATGTTATGAGTGAGCGAGCTGCCTGTGGCAAGATGGCCGCCAGGTGCGGACGTCGACCTCCATTGGCCAGCAGCGCGGACGAGACATCTAGCCTTTATTATGGATATCTATGTTCAAGTACGCCAGAAATGAGCAGATTCTGCGCAAAACGCTGCCTTTAATATATCATTATGACTCACGAGCTGAGTGTTTGCGCTAAATCTGCGCAGATTTCTTACACGAGTAAACGTAATAAAATTGGCTGTGATTTGACAACGTTACAAACCCCGAATGCGAGTAAATCTCTCGCATGTGCAACTAAGGACTTTCAAACCCTGAGTGCACTATAGTGTATTTCGGGAGATGCGCCTCACCTCCGCCATGTTGATGAGGCCGAGCGCCAGGGTCTTGTAGCCCAGGATGGTTCGGTTCTTGTACCTCTTCCTCCTCTGCAACATGATCTGAAGCTTGTTGGCGTCTCGCTTCAGGAAGTGAGGATACTGAGGAGAAGAAGAGTGTGTGATTTAGGCCATCTGGACGTGAGGCTGTTAGAGAGGTGTCGTGCGTCACACACACACACCTGTAAGGAGAAGGTGAGCTGCAGGTCTGTTTCCGTCTGGCCGCTCGATGGCAACAGGATTTCATTGGAACGAAGGATTCGCTTTGAGCCCTGAGGGAGAAGAGGACAGATGGAGAACATCATGAGACGGAGGCGAGCGTTTGGTCTTCAAGATCGAAATGAGAGAGGAGAAAACGCACACCTTTAAAAAATAAAAACCTTTGTTGGTATTTACGAGAAAATATACAGTACAGGCAGTGAAATTGTGAAATATTATTACCATTTAAAATAGCTGTGAATATTGTAAAGTGTAATTTATTCCTGTGATCAAAGCTGTATTTTCAGCATCATTACTCCAGTCTTCAGTGTCACATGATCCTGCAGAAGTCATTCAATGATTTGATGCTTAAGAAACATTTCTGATTATTATCAATGATGAAAACAGTTTAATATTTTTGTGTACATTTTGATGGACAGAGAGTTCAAAAGAACAGCATTTATTTGTTCTGATTAAACATTATAAGTGTCTTAACTGTCACTTTTGATCAATTTAATGCATCTTTGATGAATAAATGCATTCATTTCTTTAAAAAAAAAAATGTATATTTTACTGACCCTCAACGTTTGAACAGTAGCCTAGTGTAAAAGGTACTCGATCAAAAGTGACAGAGACTAAAAACAACATAATGCAGCATTTTTGACAAGTTTGACTTCCATAATGTGATGAGATTTTGAGAGAGACGAAACGAGCAGTGGGCAAGAATTGGATCATAAAAAGTGGGCTGGGATATGATTGGCTAATATTATTTTGCTGTCGTTTCAAAGTGCACCGAGGAATCGTTCACAATAAGGCCAGGAATGTGAGTTTAAGGGTGTGTTTGCTTGGTTCGTTTGACTAAAAAAAAACATTTAGTCCTGGTCGGCTTAAAGGATTAGGTCACCTCAAAATGAAAATTTCCTGATAATTTACTCCAAAATGTTCATGTTCATTCAGTGGAAAACAATTGTTCGTCTTGTGCTGATCTGCGACGCGCCAGGCATTACGTCATCACATTGGAAAGGTCACGCTGGACGTAGACGGAAGTACCGCCCCATTGTTTTAAACATCCAGGATACGCTCACGAAAGGACCATTTTAAACAAGAAACTGACACAAAGACATAAATATGTCATTCAACATACAATAACATTTGAACGATTCTCCTTCTCCGCGCTTGTAAACAATGGGGCGGCACTTCCGCCTACGTCCAGCGTGACCTTTCCAACGTGAAGACGTAATGCCTGGCGCGTCGCAGACCATAGATATCCATAATAAAGGCTAGATGTCTCGTCCGCGCTGCTGGCCAATGGAGGTGGACGTCCGCCCCTGGCGGCCATCTTGTCACAGGCAGCTCGCTCACTCGTAACATTGTGTTTTAATGGTGCGTGTACTTTTTAAATAACCATAACTTGCTAAATTTTCTACCGATTTTCAAACGGTTTGGTTTGTTATAAACGTCAGAGATGTAGTTATGACACTGCACACTTATGAATAATAAGTGTATCAATAAATAATCATCCAGAATTATAGCCACGTTAATAACGTTTGTAAGAAACCAAACCGTTTGTAAATCCATCAAGATTTCAACGAGATAAGAGT
The DNA here is from genome assembly GCF_029890125.1 of Rhinichthys klamathensis goyatoka. Taxonomy (NCBI): domain Eukaryota; kingdom Metazoa; phylum Chordata; class Actinopteri; order Cypriniformes; family Leuciscidae; genus Rhinichthys; species Rhinichthys klamathensis. Next base: position 645,076 of record NW_026606586.1, read on the forward strand.
ATTTGTGTTCGTGCTGATCACTCATCTTACATCAGGCACCACAGAGCCCGCCAGAAAGCTTGCCTGTGACAAGATGGCCGCCGGTGAAGACGATAGAGACTCCGCTGTAAGACATCTAGCCTTTATTATGGATATCTATTTCGCAGACCAGCACAAGACCAACAATTGTGGTTAAAAAGTATATACATTTTTATTTTTTTAAGAAAATGACTGATCGTTTCGCTAGATAAGACCCGATTCCTCAGCTGGGATCGTGCAAGCTCTTCAAAGCCCATTTTAACACCGAGCCTAGAGGCATACGGATATGTTCACAACTAGGGCTGAGTATCGATTCAGATGTTCAAATTCGATTCGATTTCGATTCACAAGCTCACAGTTCGATTCGATTTCGATTCTCGAGTCGACTATAATGATTATAGATTTAATACAAATCTCAGTCTAAATATCAGTTATCATTTTTTAGACAATTTTTTATTACATTGATCTCACCTAAATGTTTGTTTTTACAATGGGGTAATTTTTTTGTTAAGAGTTTATGCAACACATGGAAGCTTGATTTCAATCTTTGAATTAAATTGAAAAAAGTAGCACAAATAAATACAATAGAATAGGCCTAAAGACACAAATAAAGAGACATAAAAAGAAAAGTTTTTGGGTAGGTCAGAAATACTACAGAAACTGAATAAAGTAATCCAATGTAAAATAACACTGGATAGTCTTTTAGTCCTGACTGAATTAAATACATAGGCTATTAATTCTGATTCCTTACAATTAATGCTATATTATGTTGTTTTGCCAACAAAATTAATGACAGACACATATGGCTGCGTTCACTTTAAGAGCTAGTGCACGGATCCATTACTGTTTCATTATACTGTCTGTCTGTCACACGCGGTTTATGCTTATTTAAGACATAACCGACTGTCTTTACGAGGTTACTCACCAAGACCAGAGTTTTGACATCATTTTGCGTGTTTTTAACATTTAAAGCGATATAATCCACGAAAAAGAACTTTTGTTACTGGCGAGCTGTTTGTGAGGCAGATTTAGGCTGTATGTGCACGCAGTGAAAAACATGCGCGAGTGCGCGAGCACAGGATAGTTTAAAATTGCTTGAATGTTTAAACTGGTAAAACTTAAAGTCGTGAAAATGATAAACGTTAGTTACGATGCAATGCTGGCCCGATTGTGCAAGTGAATCATGTCCCGACTCCTAAACACGAGTGTGTATCGACGCCTGCAGCGCTTGACGCTTGCCTTGTGCAGAGTGAGAAGACGCAGCACCGCGAGCCCTGAATATGGAAAAAATCGATTCGACCACATTTTAAAAAACGATTAATCGAAAAATCGATTTTTTTGCCCAGCCCTATTCACAACCTGATTAGTCGGCTTTTATTATGTATATTTTGCAACAACTTCCAAACATCCAAAACAACGCTGTGTCCTGGGCTAAATCCACTCGCTGTATGTGCGTAGCTGATGGTATTCTGGCCAGCTGAGAACTCATGAAGAGCTTTTAAAATGTGTAAAGGAGTCAAAACATCGACAGGAATCCCTCCGTCACACACACAAACCCAGATCTGCTGCGAGGAGACGCAGTTCTGGTGCCTGTGCCGAACTGTGACGGGCAACATCGCGACTATTACGAGAAAAAACACGTGTGTTTGAGTGTTCTGTCCGGTTTAGGATCACATCCAGTGACATCGTATCCTGTTTCTGGCCTATTTAGATGTCTTTGGTCCGTGTTGTGTTCATATTTCAGCTGAACCGCCGCACCAAAGTTGTTTGAAAGCGGACTGAGTCCCATCTTTTAAGTGTCTCAATCCGCTTGTTTAGCAAGTGTAAGTTCACACTTACACTTGCTAACAGAGCAATCGCACCAGAGTTTGTTTTAATCGAACCAAACATGCCAAGTGTGAACACAGACTGAGTCCGTTTAAGTTTGATTTTGAGCAGAATGAGTGACGCACCTGGAGCTTGACAGCGATGACCACCGACGTCAGATCTTTATCCAGCTCCTTCAGCATGACCAGCTTCTTCAGGGTCAGATTGAAGAGCCTGCGGACACACAAGTCACTCCACAATTCAATAATGTATCACAATATTGGATGGCAAATGAAACAGCGGTAAACGTACAAGAGAGACTATAGGAGAAAGTGAATCAGTATCGATCAATTACAATGGGACTGATCTAGTTGTGTGGTGAAGCACAGCTTTATTGTGACAGATATGAACACGTGTGTTATTCTCGTCTGGTTTCGGAGGGTCAGGGAAGGTTAGCGACGGGAATTATTTACAGTGACTCCTGAAATAGAGGCTCTTCTGACAAGAGCTGCCGTCATACGGATCAATAACCACCTAAAACAGATATTGACCCGACGACAATCATCACACACACACACAACCTCAGGTGGGCGACGTGCATTTTCACACGTCAGCATTCAATACACCATTTACTTCTATATCATTCATTAAAGGCGTTGGTTTAAATTCTTCCATCTACACACACCCTTAGTCTCTCGATGCAAAACGGAGGTATAGAAATAAAAATAAACAAAAACAGATTAAACACCATCCTCAGAGGAAAGACAGACAATATCAGCAGAGTGAAGATGATAGAAAATTTAAATCGAGGTGGTTTATTAATATGAAACATATGTTTAATGTTTATCATGCTAATACAGCTACTTGAATCTGTAGCTTCTTGAATGCCATTTTGACCAAATGCTTCATTTACAAAATCTTCATGTTGTTTCTGAGCTCTATTAGAATAGTTTTTCATGCTTGAAATGTTCAAAACACATTATTTTCCCCATATTCTCCACTGTTGCAGCACCTCTATTCTCAGTCTGTCAGTAACGCTCTGTTTAGTTCCTGTCACTATGAAGCCCCTCCTTCTGAAAAGCAAACTGTGCTCTGATTGGTCGGCTGGACCAGTGTGTTGTGATTGGTCAAGAAATAAACTTGCAATTCCGACTTTATAACACGCAATTGCGAGTTTATATCTCACAATTCTGACTTTATATATCTCACAATTGCGTGTTATAAAGTCACAATTGCGAGATATAAACATGCAATTCTGAGAAAAAGGTCAGAATTTCGAGTTTATATCTCACAATTCTGACTTTATAACTAGCAATTGCAACTTTATAATCACACAATTCTGAGATAAAAAGTCAGAATTGCGAGATGTAAACAGAAAACATGTTTAGGACAGTGATTATTGCAGCATTTGTAAAATTTGCATTTGTACTTTTTTACTCAGTCACTCCTGAATACTGACTTCAGCACACACACACACACACACACTCGAGTCTACATTCACCAGCCTCCGGTCACTGTGCAACGGAAGCGAAATATTGTGACATTAGTGCTTAACAGCAAAGTCACAATTATTCATTGTGAAATGTAGGCTACATTGCAAAAAAACAACAACAACACTGCAACTGAGAAAACCTCAGTGTTTATGAAGGTTGAATCTCAGCCTTCATTCGACGTCACGAGTTCAAGAGTCACGGACGGCTAGAAACTGAAACTCGTTTCTCTTCAGGATGTTTAAACGCTTGGACAGAAACGGGCAGAAAGAGAACAGGGCTTTAGTGTGGTGTGCTTGAGCAGGAACACGAGCACAGTAAACTAAACTAATATTACACACCGACATCAGCGGGGAACTGAAGACACGTCCGTTCCCGAAACAACGATCATCGAGACACTAGCCGCAAGCTCCACATTCAATACACTAAATACAAACACAATAAATACGCTAAATAAAGACACTCAACATATGAAACATGCAGCCGATGGACGTGTGTTTCAGCACAACACACTTAAACCTCACACACGTGAACCACACTCGAGCTCGTTTCTTTGATTAATAATAAATTAACCTAACCGCTTTAGTGTGTGTGTGTGTGTGTGTGTGTGTGGTGTCGCCACACGAGTTTATCTTCCATAAATCAGGTTATTACAGTAATAAAGCTGAAGATAACAGCTGTACGGGTTCATAAAGTCTCGATAGACGTCTACTGCTACCGTATGTTTATTAAAACCCAATAAACATATTGCTGATCTTCTCTCAAATTCATCTAGATTACAATGTTTCACACTTCTAATGCACCTCTTATATGAAGATAAACACTATAATTACACCATAACCTACAATATAACACATATTGGCTTTTTTTTTTTTTTTTTTTTTTTTTTAGATTTAAAGCCCTCATGAGAAATCAAACCTGCCGTGATCTGGTGGCATATAAGAAGTGTTTATAGGCCTACCATTAAAACATCCTGCAAGTTTCATAGCTAATAACGTCCTCCTGTAATAATAAACAAAGCATTTATTTAATCAAGCTCCAAAAACAGCTCGTTTTGATATTGGGTGATCGGTGACGTCACATGGGCAAACACATTTGCATATGCCCGCCTCCAGAGCAAGACATCGACAAATAGTTATACATCACAACTATATGTTTGTTCGGAGCAAGAAACTTTTGATGAAAGACGAATCAGCGACTGAATTGAATCTGACAAGTAAATTATTTCATAATGCTTTATCGGTAAATTACGGTTTTATATGAATAATGTTTTCAAAACACTTACTCGCGTGCAATAGCGAGTGGCCGTTGAATTACTGATGTGATTTAAAAAAATAAAAATATGTATAAATAAGCCAGTAAAACATAAATAGATGTATATACGTACATAAATCATTGATAAATAAACGATATTCTATAAATACACCATGTACATGAGGTCAGGTAAAAAGTAAAAAAAAAAGTATTTTCTGCTCATCAAGGCCGCATTAATTAGATCAAAAATACAGTAATATTGTGAAATATTTTTACAATTTAAAATAACTGTTTTCTATGTGAATATCTATTGAAATGTAATTTATTCCTGCGATCAAAGCTGTATTTCCAGCATCATTACTCCAGTCTTCAGAGTCACATGATCCTTCAGAAATCACTCTAATATGATGATTTGATGATCAAGAAACATTTATGATTATTATCAATGTTTAAAAAAACAAAAAAACACTTGTGATGCTTCAGATTTTTTGTGGGAAAAGGACACATTTTTCTTTGGACTCTGTGATGAACATAAAAAGCGAGTCTTTTGTAACATTATGAATGTCTTTTCTGTCACTTTTGATATATTTAATGCCTCCCTGCTGAATAAAAGTGTTCATTTCTGACAAAACAAATCTTGCTGACCTCAAAATTGTGAATGTTCTGGTAGTGTGTGTGCTTCGTCTCGTCTCTGAAGCGTCAGCTGTCACACACACACACACACACACACACACACAGAGGTCAAAGCCTCGGCCCGTAACACTACAGTAACCCTTCAGCTTCAGAAAACACACGTCATCAATCACACACAGCTGCCCGTGCGCCGCCAGCGCCTCTTCTCTGAGTGTGTGTGTGTGTGTGTGTGTGTGCACGGCTTTGATTAGTTTGGGAACCGTTTCACACACAGGTGTGCAGACGAGATCTGATCGCTGTCTGGGTCGGGCCTCAGATCTATGAGGAAAGAGCTGTACGGGTCTGTGGGACGCTTTTGCTCGCTGTCGTGAGATATAAAGCATGAGAACAGCAGAAACCTCACCGCAGCGTTCAGGAGAGATCGAGCTCGTGTTTTCTGCTTACAGGCTCACAGAAATACAAAACTGGAGATGTCCAACAGCCTGAGAAGAATCAGGTAATGCTTTACTGAGGCGCTTTAAAATAATAATAACATAGGCATAAATAATTGAGTAATAAATAAATAAATAATTCCATAATCAATAAATGAGTAATAAATAAAGTCACAGACAGACACCACTGAATCTCATTCATAAATGAGATCTAATGAAGCTCCTTAACATATTCTTCTCACACACAGACACACTCTTGTATGCACACATCTGACCTTGCCAAAGAGGACACTTTATAATGCACACACACACACACACCTCCCCAGCGCCTCTCATTACATGACTGATTTTCCATGACCTTCAGCACAAACACTGATCCTGGAAGGTGATTGGCTCTTTGTTGCCTCACATCTGTCCATGTTTTCATTCCCAGTGTCTTCCTTCAACACACACACACACTTTCCTTTCCTCATCCCATCGAGACTCACTTTCTTCCCTTTATTCTTGTATATAGTCCATATATATTTCTCAGCGAGGTTTTCATCATGCTGTTCTCTGCTTCAGTGTGTTTGCTAACAATCTAGCAGTAATAATGATTAGTTTGTGTAATGGACGGGACCTGAAGTCAGTGTAATTATACAGGCTTCTTTACACACACTCCTCAACCAGACACACTCGATGATGCACTGAACACACACACTCCTGCGGATCTGTTTCAGCGGTGCCAGTGTGTGATTTCATATCACAGTCACATTACAGCGCATTAAAGTAATAGATGCTCGTGTTTCTCTGGCTCGATTCAGACGCAATTAAACACACTCGAAGCAAACACACTGAGGCGGCGCTGGACGAAGCCCAGTCCATGAATCATCCGAGCGCAGATGTGTGAAGCTCTGGGAAGCTCTGGCTGATCCAAACAGCTCTTTTCCCTCGGTGCCATTCATCCAAAACACATCATCAACAGCTCATACACACACACACGCCTCCAGCGCAGCGTTTAACCCTCGACCGCACACACACTCCCACTCACATCCTGAACTCTGGGAAATATCTGCCATCAGCTCTCGCTTCCACGGGCCATTCGGCGTTTACTCGAACGCTTCCCGACGCAACTGTGCCGAAACCCTCGAAACGAGCAAGGACGAGGAGCGGCAACATCACACACACACACGGCACACACACACACACACACACACACACACGGCACACACACACACACACACACATCCGGCACACACATACACACACACACACACACACACACACACACATCCGGCACACACACACACACCCACACAAACACACACACACACACACACCACCCACACACACACACACAACACCCGGCACACACAACACAACACCCGGCACACCCGGCACACCCACACACACACAACACCCGGCACACACACACACACACAACACCCGGCACACACAACATCCGACACAAACACACACACAACACCCGGCACACACACAACACCCGGCACACACAACATCCGACACAAACACACACACAACACCCGGCACACACACAACACCCGGCACACACAACATCCGACACAAACACACACACAACACCTGGCACACACACACCCGGCACACACACACACCCCCGCCACACACACACAACACCCGGCACACACACAACACCCGGCACACACACACCCGGCAGACACACAACACCCGGCACACACACAACATCCGACACAAACACACACACAACACCTGGCACACACACACCCGGCACACACACACACAAAGCCCCGGCACAGACACAACACCCGGCACACACACACACACCCAGCACACACACACTCGGCACACACACAACTCCCAGCACACACACAACACCCGACACACACACACACACACACCCGGCACACACAACACCCGACACAAACACACACACACCCGGTGCACACAACACCCGACACAAACACACACACACCCGGCGCACACAACACCCGACACAAACACACACACACCCGGCACACACAACACCGATCCCCATGTGACGACTAATAAAGTACAGCGTGTGAATGCGTGTGTGTGTTAGCAATAGCATTAGTAGCCTACCGTAATTATCACATATTCACAACAGATAGGCTATATTTCCATATCCATTCAACATAACTCAGAACAAGATAATAACAACTAAAAGCATCTTATTTAGATATTCTGTTGACAGTGAGAGAGACGGAGGTCAACCGCGGGAAGTGTAACAAAAGAATACCGCGAAATTCAGAGCGGTAAATATGACCGTCTATGGCCGAAATATGTAAATATGTTCAATTGTCTTTTTTTTTTTTACTTATGTGTAATTTATATGAAAAACATTTTAAATGAAAATACAGACACTTAGGAAATCTCAGGTACCATCAGGATTTTTATTTTTATTTTTTTTAACAAAGTTATTGCAGATATAAAATTAAAAAGTCAAAATGGCCGTCATGGCCATTCTAGTGTTGATGTTGGGAAATAACTACAGGAGGAAATAGAGCCGTCAAAACCCAGAAGACGACAGAACAGACGGACTCTCTCCTCCCTCTGCACTTCTCCTTTATCCTCTTCTGAGAGTCGCTCACTTCCTGTTCTCAGACACACACACACACACACACACACACACCATCAGTCACACGCTCAGATTGACGCACGTTCTTCTGCGGAGGGAATCTCATTGACACGTTCATTCACACTTTCATAGAAATAAAATAAGAAAGTGTTCTATATGTTTATAAGTCTGCTTTCGGACCATAAAGTCATTTGAAACAGAAGTTGTGACAGATTTTCTTCCCTATTGTGACGTATATCCGAGTGAAACTGCTTCGTGATTAAGAACAAATGTGGGCGGGGCTTGATTTTGTCTGTGGGGAGTTGATTGGATGGTTGTGGCTTGCTATTGGTGCATCTCATGTGATTGACAGGTTGCCCCGCCCTCGTCATGACAGGGCATGATTCTGATAAAAGATTACGAGGCACATGAATTTAAGTGTACAGATTAGATAAATAATTTATAATAAACTATTGCAATATTCCATAAAAACAATAATTGTCCATTTTGATTTCATGGGGTCTTTAAATGTCATATGAAAAAAATCAAACGGTCTCTGCAAGATGTCTACGTTCACCACCGTTCAAACGGCCAATCAGCTTGCTTGGACAGACTACAGACAGCCAATCTGACAGTGTGTGTGTGTGTGTGTGTCATGAGTTGAAGCTTCGCCCCGAGACACAAATCAACTCTATTTGTCTTTCAAACATAGTTAATCTAGAACAAACAGGTGAAGCCTCATAAACCAAGTGTGAGCTGACAGCATTATTATGTGTGTGTGTGTGTGTGTGTGTGTTGTGCATGCAGATATAATATAAATACACAGATGAATGAATCATTTCAAAGCTCTATCCTCATCAGCCTCACACAGATGAGAAAGTGTGTGTGTGTGTGTGTGTTTGAGAAACAGAGTGAGAGTGTGTGATTAGTATGCAGGTCACATACTTGCACAGACACAGAGAAACTGCAAGACTATAACACACCGCCAATGCTAAACACACACACACACACACACACACACACACACTGGGACTTTCCATTGCCTTCTTTCATTTTTATACTGAGCTAATGACAGTTTCTATCCTCTAATCCTACACCTTAATCCAGCAGCCAGACGAGCCGCTATCATATCAGCTTTCAAGTTGTCTAAGACTTTTGGCTGGTCTACAACATAGGCAAAACACGACACACACACACGCACTCTAACACACACACACACACACACACACACACTCTCTCTCACACACACCTTCTCTCTCACACACACCTTCTCTCTCACACACACCTTCTCTCTCACACACACCTTCTCTCTAACACTCTCTCTCTCTCTCTCTCTCTCACACACACCTTCTCTCTAACACTCTCTCTCTCTCTCTCTCTCTCTCTCTCTCTCTCTCTCTCTCTCTCTCTCTCTCTCTCTCTCTCTCTCTCTCTCTCTCTCTCTCTCTCTCTCTCTCTCTCTCTCTCTCTCTCTCTCTCTCTCTCTCTCTCTCTCTCTCTCTCTCTCAAGAATAAATTGACTAAAAAGAATAAATTCAGATTTTTTTTATTTTATGTCTATACAATGAAAGTCAATGGGGTGCAATGTTGTTTGGACGTTCTCCCCAATGTCTTCTTTTGTGTTTCGCAAAAGGAAGTTGTACAGTCTGGAAGGACGTGAAGCTGAGGAAATGATGAAGTGATTTTCATTTTTGTGATTTAGGATCAATACTAAGAGCTGGTGTCATAGTGAAGAGAAA
>NW_026606586.1:660000-662500 GCF_029890125.1 Rhinichthys klamathensis goyatoka
CGTTACACAAGTTTGCTCACTTTACACTACCGTTACACAAGTACGATCACTTTACACTGCCGTTACACAAGTACTTTCAAACTACCGCTACACAAGTTTGCTCACTTTACACTACCGTTACACAAGTACTTTCACTTTTACACTATCGTTACACAAGTATGATCACTTTACACTACCGTTACACAAGTTTGCTCACTTTACACTACCGTTACACAAGTACGATCACTTTACACTGCCGTTACACAAGTACTTTCAAACTACCGTTACACAAGTTTGCTCACTTTACACTACCGTTACACAAGTACTTTCACTTTTACACTATCGTTACACAAGTATGATCACACTTACACTACCGTTATACAAGTACGATCCCTTTTTCACTACCGTTACACAAGTTTGCTCACTTTACACTACCGTAACACAAGTACGATCCCTTTTACACTACCGTTACACAAGTTTGATCACTTTTACACTACAGTTACACAAGTATGATGACTTTACACTACCGTTACACAAGTACGATCCCTTTTAAACTACCGTTACACAAGTATGATCACTTTTACACTACCGTTACACAAGTACGATCACTTTACACTACCGTTACACAAGTATGATGATCACTTTACACTACCGTTACACAAGTATGGGTCTCGGTGTTCTTCAAGCCATCTCTGATATTTTCATAAGGATAATGTTTATTTATAGTGCAATGCCAATATAGCCTCAATATAATCATCCGTACGCAAATTTCACACACAAATCTGTGCGTACACATGTTTAGTGAATGAGACCCACTGCCACACTATTTTCTTACCGTGAATTTCTGGCAACCACAGCTGCCGTTTCTTTACCGTAAATTTAACAGTTTTTTTACAGTGTATTTTCAAAATGAAAACGATGGATAAGTCATTAATTTATAACTGACTGAAATCACAGGAAAATATCACTTTCCTTTTTACAGTGTTTGCCAAATAAATGTTTTATTTCCATAGTTTCTTCTTGCTCTAAATGTGGATTTAAATGGTAAATGCTGAAACTGGATGCACACACACACACACACACACACACACACACACACGCTGAACGTGATAACATTGCATATTTTTATACATGTCACTGAACAAACAATGTTATCACGTTCAGCGTGTGTGTTTGTTCGTTCACTGCCCCCATTCCTCTGGCTCTTTACGTTGGCTTGTTTATGCACGTATGACTGCATATTTTTATACATGTCACTGAACAAACAGTCATACGTGCATAAACAAGCCAACGTAAAGAGCCAGAGGAATGGGGACAGTGAACACACACACACACACACACACACACACACACACTATAATAGGCTAAAATTAAAAGGGAAAGTAGGTGGGCAAACACAAACACGCACTTAAGTATAACAGGCATTTGGCTCGCTGGGCTCTTAATGGATGTTGTACAATAGAGCCGTGGCTTTCACCCAGTGCAAGATCCTTTGTGACAAAGCTTTCCATTCCTCCTTAATAACCCTCCATCCCTCCATCCTCTCCTCGGTAATAACCCTCCATCCCTCCATCCTCTCCTCCGCAATAACCCTCCATCCTCTCCTCCTTAATAACCCTCCATCCTCTCCTCCATAATAACCCTCCATCCTCTCCTCCGTGATAACCCTCCATCCCTCCTCCGTAATAACCCTCCATCCCTCCTCCGTAATAATCCTCCATCCCTCCATCCTCTCCTCCGTAATAACCCTCCATCCCTCCATCCTCTCCTCCGTAATAACCCTCCATCCCTCCATCCTCTCCTCCGTGATAACCCTCCATCCCTCCTCCGTAATAATCCTCCATCCCTCCATCCTCTCCTCCGTAATAACCCTCCATCCCTCCATCCTCTCCTCCGTAATAACCCTCCATCCTCTCCTCCTTAATAACCCTCCATCCTCTCCTCCATAATAACCCTCCATCCCTCCATCCTCTCCTCAATGATAACCCTCAATCCCTCCTCCGTAATAATCCTCCATCCCTCCATCCTCTCCTCCGTAATAACCCTCCATCCCTCCATCCTCTCCTCCGTGATAACCCTCCATCCCTCCTCCGTAATAATCCTCCATCCCTCCATCCTCTCCTCCGTAATAACCCTCCATCCCTCCATCCTCTCCTCCGTAATAACCCTCAATCCTGTCCTCCGTAATAACCCTCCATCCCTCCATCCTCTCCTCCTTAATAACCCTCCATCCTCTCCTCCGTAATAACCCTCCATCCCTCCATCCTCTCCTCCGTAATAACCCTCCATCCCTCCATCCTCTCCTCCTTAATAACCCTCCATCCTCTCCTCCTTAATAACCCTCCATCCTCTCCTCCTTAATAACCCTCCATCCTCTCCTCCTTAATAACCCTCCATCCCTCCATGCTCTCCTCCTTAATAACCCTCCATCCCTCCATCCACTCCTCCGTAATAACCCTCCATCCCTCCATCATCCCTCCATCCTCTCCTCCTTAATAACCCTCCATCCCTCCATCCTCTC
>NW_026606586.1:665000-673388 GCF_029890125.1 Rhinichthys klamathensis goyatoka
TGATGAAAAACTTAACCTTAAAGAAAAATTAGAAATGTGGTTTTGGCAACTAACTAAAATATGCAAGTACTTAAATGAATAAAACTGAAATAGTAATAAATTATAAATAGAAAAAATATTAAATATTAAAAAATATATTTATTTACATACAAAACTATATATAAAGAAAACTAAAATGACAAAAGCAAATAATAAAATTACTATAATTGAAACCTGAACATAAAAAAATTAAAGCTAATTAAAAAATTCATAAATAAATACTACAGTATATGAAATACTGTACAACTTGTCTTTCCGGTTGTATGGCAAATAAAGCTGCTTTTTATTAATATAAAAAGCTATAATAAATAAATTAAAAGTACATTTTAAATTATCTTGATATTATTGGACATATTATGTATGCTCATGACAATTTGTAAATGGTCCTTGAGGCAAATATTGATTCAATCACAACTGGAAACCACCAGCGAGTGTATGATAGAGGTGTGTGTGAAGTCTGTCCATCCTGTGAACAACACGTTAAACACCGATCAGTTTAAAGAGATGAATAAACTCTCACCAGCTCTGAAACACACACACACACACGATTAGCTACTAATGATGTAAAGACCGTTAATCTTATTTGGAAATGAGATGGAAATGCAATGAAGGAGAGTGAATGTTTCTCCATTATTACTTCTGTTCATAACGAGCAATATTTCACTTGCCGATAAAACAATAGAACGAGTCTGACTAAAAGGAGTATCTTTAGCCTGGAAAATGGGCTATTTTGACCACCTAGAAACACCCTAGCAACCACATTCTCGACTCAGAACTGGGGATGCACGATATTATCGGCACGTCATCGGAGTCATTTGATAAATGTAAACATCGGCACAATATGGAAAATTACGCCGATATGCCTTAGCGACAAGACACGATGATTATGCAGTAACTGATATATTGAAGCTCAGCGGTGAAGAATCTGTCTCTGCTGTCACACACACACACACACGATGCTCAATTGCAACCGCAGCTGAGAAAAAAGGGTGTGGAGAACGACACCAACACCAACACGCCGATCACACACACACACACACACACACGACCTTATTATTCTACCGTATTCTAATCAGAGAGACTGAAATTTAATCGGAGTAATGACATCATCACTGGAGCGGAAAGACATCCACGCCTTATGATGATGATGATGATGATGATGATGATGATGTCATAATCTCAAGCCATGCGCTGTCTGTGACTCATCAACGTTTGACAGGAAACACAATGTTTTTTTTTTTTTCAGTTATTTGTCCATTTGGAATCTGAATTTCATTTGTTTTAATATTTAAAAATAAACATCTCTTGTACACACAGGACTGAGATTCGCACATCACTGTAATGACAATTAGGAATATTAGGAATCTCATATGATATTTATTATTATGACAAATATTTGCTTATTTGTCAGTTGGGTTTTTTTCATAACGTTTGAGAATGTACACACTGTTATACTATTAGGCATTATTTTCTTTTAAAACAAACAATGTTCGAATTATAATATGATTATTTTTCCATTTGGAATCCGGAGTTGATATCGTTAACTAAATAAAACTATTAAAAGTTATTTTTATTAATAAAATACAATGTGATATAAATATTACATGAAAAACTTTAAAATCGAAAAGTTTAAACAATTATTTAATAATTAAATCAATTAAAACTATAAAGAAATATACAAAAAAAAAAAAACTAAGGAAATGACAAAAGCACATAACAACATTACTAAAACTTAAAATAAACTGTAAATTAAAACTGATATAATAATATAACACTAACATAAAATACTATTATAATGTTATACTATATTATAATGATATAAAAATAAACACTGACTCAAAATATTAATAATATCATAGTATATAAATAATGCTAAAATACCATAATTTTAATCACAATTAGAACCAGAATCCTCAAATTCCTGTCATAAAAACTTGTCTATCATGCGTTACTGAGCCACACCGATGGAAAAGACTTACTGCACTGATCAAACATATCACAAATCAGAACAATATTCCTCCGAGAGAGAATATGAATGAGAATATGAGCTAAATATGGCAGCGTCCTTGAGCCTGTGATATCATCATCAGTCATATCTTTACGTTATGAATGACTGAAATCATGCGACTGCCGTCTCTGTGTCAGTGGGTCAGTGTGTCTCTGGCCTAATGTCACACGAGTGTGTGTGTGTGTGTGTGTGTGTGTGTGTGTGTCATTAAAAATACAGTTAACGATCCCAGGAAACGTGGTTGTTGATTCAGTACCTCAGGTTATATATGGATGGTTTGACTGTAATGCAGTTGGAGAAAACACATCTAACCATCTTCATCATCATCTTCATCATCATCATCATCGCAAGCATGTGTCGTGCAGAAACACACACTTACAGATGAAGTGAACGGCGCTCTCGTGTCAGTGTTAAACCTTCATAATAAGCTTCAGGATCCAGCAGTCAGTAGCTTCACGGTTGAGTCACATGACCCCTGACAGGCCTGTTGTGACACACACACACACACACACACACACACTGATAAACGTGTCAGTATCTCAGCGTTCCAGTGGGTCAGTGCTGTGGTTTTCGCTTCATCAGTTAAAACATGAAGTCAACTATGTTTCAGTTTCAGAGTGTATGGTTTCATAACAGTAATATTGATGATGACATAAACATGCACAACAATGACAGGAACAACGCTGATGCGTGAAAATAAAGCTGATATGCAGGTCAAATCAGAGATGAAAGGCAGAAACACAATGCATCGTGTGTGTGTGTGTGTGTGTGTGTGTGTGTGTGTGTGGCAGGAAACATGATCAGAACATATTTCAGCATACAAGATCACATGATCCATTACATTGAAGGTGAAAATAAGATATTTACAACTACATCAAACACAAACGCAGAAACTCAAAGGTCTTCAATACAACCGAACCCACCAAAATAAAAGTTGGATTTAACATTAATTATGATAAAAATGAATTACAGCTCTTCGTGATAGTGGTGTTCCTGGAGGACCACCAGCATTAGCTCATGATGTTTCGGCTATTCAGTGTATAATTATGCTAATAATCATAGCAAATGATGTAGACAAAACTGCCTAAATGAATGAAATCTCATATAATATGTTTGAAATGTATAAGTGCCCGGCTTCACTGCAGCAGCGAGTCTGTGTTGTGAAGAGTGTGACTGTCTAGCTGACAGAGAGAGAGAGAATAATCCTCGACCTGAGCGAGGGAAGGAGAGAAAGAACGAAGCTGAAATGGGAAAGTCCATCTTAATCAGCTGTGTGAGGATCAGATCCTGCAGGGACAATAACTGAGAAACGCCGGAGCCGTGAGAATTACCCGATTAAAGGATGGAGAGGAATGCCAGGCATCTCTCATCTCCGTTCCCGAGCGAAGAATACCCACAATGCAACGCTCGAAAATTCCCCAACACTTCCAGGGAAGGAAAGATCTTGCAAGGGCAAGTTGTGAGTGTAATAACATTTAGCACTAGTTCACACACGCCCTACTGAACACACACTGCGCCTCTGCTGTCGTGTGAAAACGGTTCATAAAAGTTAAACATCTTTTTTGTTCATTTGAAATAAAATGTAAAAAAACAAATTGGGTTTTTTTAAAGGTAAAATTTTTCATGTATTATTTATATTTTATCTAATTAAAAAGAAAGAAAATTAGAAATGTTGCCTTGGTAATTAACTGAAATAAAATAAGTTTTCAATTGAAGTACTGAAAAAAAAGAAATAAAAATAGCCTAAATGAATTAAATATAAATATAAACAAATACTAATAAAAGTGACCAAAGCACATAAAATTACTAAAACGTAAAATTAAAACTGAATATATAAAAATGAAAGTGAATTCAAAATATTAATAATAATAAAACAATTAAGGGGTGTTGTATGGCGTAATGAAATCAATTAACATAAATGAATTCAAATAAATTAATGAATAATAATAAACTAATTTTACATCAAATAATAGAATTCTACACTGTAAAAAAAAGATGCCGCATTAATTTTTTTAAGTACGATCAACTCGGATGTTTAAGTCATTTTAATTTAAATCACAGGCTTAAACATGGGTTGAATCTTGTATAACATAATGCTTAACTTATTTTAATGAGTTTAAGCAATGCAAAAACATGTGTTGTCATAACTTACTGATTATATCATTTTAAAATGTTGTTGTGAAACTGGATCAAGCAGATCATTAACAGTCTGCGTTCTGAGTTCAGAATAAAAGGGATTTTTTTTATAATTTGCACAGATATAGCCTATTGTTCACATTAAAACCAAGAAATATTGATTTCATATTGACGTGAAGCAATGCCTCAGCCGTAGCCGTTCTTGAGGATATCAAGGTGAGTTGAACTCCAGACTGATCTGGGTTTGGAGAGCCGGCCTGTCCGTATTGATTGGGTGCCACAGTTTCGTTTTTCTCTCTCAGAATCTTGCGGCAGAAACGATTACCTTTCCGCCCTCGTCCCATCATCCCCCCTTCACTCCCTCGCTCCCTAACTCACATTTCCAGAGTGAAATCTCTCTGCATCCCTCCATCCTCGTCTCTCAGTCTGTCGGCTTCATTTGTTCTCTTTTTGTGCTCTGCAATCAAATCATGTGAACAAAGCGTGACTCCAGGAATCGTGGCAGAGCAAACAAAAGGATATGACATCGCCAGCCTTGCGACTGCAGAGGGAAACAGACGCAGATGAACAGGAAGTGACCAGAGTCTGTGCCAAACGCAATGTTAATATTGAAAATACGCCTCAAATTACCACAAATGTTCTCAAATTTAAGGAATAGTTGACTTTTTTTTTTTTTACATTTTCAACTTTCTTTAGTATGTAATGTTGCTTCAAAGCCTCAAATGTAGTCATGAGTTTTCTTCCAGGAACAATATATTCCTCATTTAAATAATTCCCGCCCAATGAATATGCTGAATAAAGGGGCGGGGCCTGGTCGAGTTGAAACTGGCGGTTATGGTAAGGGGCGGGACATTTCCCAAACACACTTGAAGCGCTTGACCAATCACAACACACTGCTCCAGCCGACCAATCAGAGCACAGTGTGCTTTTCCGAAGGAGGGGCTTCAGAAGTACATAGAGCCATAGTACGATGCATCGTTGAAGAAATCAACCAGCTAATCACGACTGTTTCCCGAAACCGTATTGTCACAAATTGGTCGTTCAACCGCGTTAGTTAATGATGTCACACAAGTGGTGGAGTAATAACTACTTTTAATAAATCTGTTTAAGATCAAATTAATGCTAGATGTTTTGCTATAAATTACGTACATGGCATCTGAGGAATATTTATAATTTTTTGTTTATAGTTATTTTGATCTATTTCCAGATTCAATCATAGGCTCGTTCTTACACACTAGAGCACATTCACACATGCAAGACCGACGCTTTAAATCTCTCGACAAACTAAAAGACGTAAACGGCATTTGTATGTATTCTAATGAAACGAGATAGATTGTATTGAATGTCAGCTTGCTTATTTTTGCTCAAGATATTGATATATTAAGTCCACATGTCATGCAAACTAGAAACTCTGCTTCAAACCACAGCTCGAGATCTGAAACGATGCTTTCGGGAAACACACACCTGTGCGTTACTGACAGACTGGGAAAAGAGGTGCTGCAACAATGGAGAATATGGGAAAAATAATGTGTTTTTTAACATTCAAACATGAAATCTTGTTCTAATAGAGCCCAAAAACGACATCAAGACTTTGAAAAAGGGCATAATGGCCTCTTTAAAGATAAGAATCTCAGTGTTTACATCTGTAAATCTGCAATACAAGACAAAAAAAACAACCATAAAAAGTTATCCATACGGCTTGTGCACTATCAAATAAAGTCATTCGATAGCTTTGTGTGAGGACCAGACTGAAATGAAAACCACTGAAGCTCTAGCTCACTCTCACCAAGCCCACAATTCAGAAATGACTAGTCACGTTCAGTCAGATGAGGACCAATGGCGTTCTGCTGTCGATGACGTCAATGTTTGAGTGTGTTCATAAAAACTAAACTACAAATTACTGAACATTTGGTTCGTTCCTTGTATTGAAGGTTTTCTGGGGAAGTGCATGACAGAAGTGTGAATATAATGGCATACTGAGGCTCACTGTAATGTGTTGTTGTTGTTGTTTGTGTTGAATGAGGTGTCAATCTGTTTTCCTGCTGGCCTTTGGTACCGATCAATGATTCAGCTGCCAAAAGACGCTCAGGGGGGTTTGCAAGGAGGGATTTTATCTTAACAAATATCAGACAAATGAGACAACAAAACGCTTGACACGCAGATACAGATGACAGCTCGTGTGCGTCCGCCAAACACAGGCTTGGGAATCGAGAACGCTTCTTAAGGCCCATTCACGCCAACGACGACAACTAGAAACATCATTTTTCGATTACTCTTTCTTGTGAGTGGGTTCTTTTCAATGACTCGGTGAAAAAGACTTGAACTCTTGTGCCCGGTTCACTCCTGGTATTCAGATGCGTTTAGTCAATCGGGTCACTAGTGGACGGCACTAGATCCAGCTATAAACGGGTCTAAAGCGCTTCGAGCTCGTCCACTCTCAGCACTTCCAGAGGAAGATGAACACACACTCGGCCGGATTGCTTTCGCAGTGTAAACGCTCGTGAGCGAATGTGTTCAAACAGCCTCAAAAGACCGTCTTCTCTCCGTCTGCTGAACTAATGATGAACGTCACGAGAAGAGGTTATACAGACGGGATTTAAACTCTGGAGACACAAGATCGGTTTGAAGATGAAAAACGTATCAAACACAATGTTCTCTCACCATTCCTGATTTCTAACACACACTCGCAGCGTTCGGCTGATCTTCGTCTGTCAGAGCAGGAACTAAAGTTCATATGTAAATTGCTGCGCAAGCTTATTTTTGTCCATTAGATTGAAAGATCTGAAAAGCTCACACATTTCCCGCCCGTAGACCCTCCGCTCGAGGAAATCAGGACAGAAGTGGATGAAAGTGGACAAAAGAGACGGATTAAAACACCAGGAGTAAACGGGAATGTGTCTCTCTCGTCTACTTGTGATCCGATCGACCAAAACGCATCTTAATACCAGGAGTAAACAGAGCCTTGAATTACTGATTTGTATCTGTCTTTCCAAAAGTACAGCCCATTAGTGCCAGTGGTTGCCATGATTTACTCAGTCTTACGATGCTTTTGGGAAACGCAGCCCAAAGCGGTTCTTGACTTATTTACTGAACTGACAGTCATTAGTATCATTGTGTCCACTTTGAACCAAGAAAACGTTACTGTGCTGTTAAAGGGATAGTTCAGCCAAAAATAAATGATGTCATGATTTACTCACCCTCACACAGTTGGTCCCCATTGACTTCCATAGTACGGAAAAAAATACTATGGAAGACTAACATTCTTCAAAATATCTTCCTTTGTGTTCGACAGAAGAAGCTCATACTGGTTTGGATCAACTTGAGGGTGAATACTCGATGACATAATTTTCATTTTTGGCTGAACTATCCCTTTAATTCTCATCAATTCCCATTCATATGCGCAGTTTTCACACAGAGATGTGAAACTCACAAACACGTACACAAAGCCCCAGTCAGAAATCAGACCGGCGCCACACGGGTGCCCTGTGCCGCCCACTGTGCCATCTTTAGCTCTAATTAAGTAGCTGGGGTGAATTACAGGGCTATTGTCCACCTGAATTAGACATAAAACAAGATTGCATTAATATTTAATAGCAGTTGCGAGCAAGATGATAGTAGTGGAAAGAAGAGCGCTACGCTCTTTTCCTAATGGATTACATTTTGAATACAGTCAGCGCTCCGGCCAAACACACAACATCAACAAGTCGATCAATATTTCCATGCATTTTTAGAGTTTCCTGTCAATAACAGCAGCGTGACGCCATGCAAAACAAGCGAACGCTGTGTAACCCAGATCTATCCCAATTGCTCCATCAATACGCATTTAATACAAATAAACCAATTAGCTTCAATGGGCAGCCATTTCACGTGCATGTGTTGTCTGTATCCGTAGCCGATATTAACTCCAGGCCATAACGACAGGGTGTATTGGATTTCAAAACAAGGACAGTTGTTTTGAAGATTGACATACATATTCACCTGATCACATATGGGCTGCTCTGGTGCCAGGCTGGAACACTACGCTTGAAGCTCTAGTTACCATGGCAGCATCCCAAACCAGTTCCATACCATTCCCAATTTAGAACACAATGCCTGAAATCTGAATCTACACACATTAGGATCACCACATGACTGCAACATATTCCAGACCACCAGGTTGGAATTCAAAGCATGAAGCTGGACAGTTACCATGGCAGCATCCCATA
>NW_026606587.1:0-80000 GCF_029890125.1 Rhinichthys klamathensis goyatoka
GATCCAGGCGGTAAGATTTCTCACGCACACTTTGTGTGTCTGCATTCACACTCACATGTGTCGGTCAGAACAAAATGCGTATGCAAGGGGGCTATATGTGTGTCAGGTGTTGCTAAGATGCTGTTAAAGTACCAAAAATTCACCCGTTAAAAGAAATCTCAGATAGCCTGGTAGATGGACATACAACCAGGAGAAGAAAGGCCGCTCATATTTAGCTTCTTGTTTGTCTGGCAGTCTCTTTATTTATCTTCCACTGTCTTGCTCTCTTTGCAGAAGGTTGTAAATAAGACTTTTTTTGTTTTCCGCAAAGAAAGAGAACTGTGTCCCTCAACAGCGCACATATACCACCACAGCCGTGCCTTGCAACCTGGCAACCAGCGACCCACCCACCCAGCAAGCACACACACACATACACAGACATTTCCCTCTCTCTCCCTTTATATATTACCCTGTATAATATATGTTAGCCTTTCAGTCGCAGCACAAACACACAATGCACTGATGAAACGTTTAGGCATCTGAATGCTCAACGCAGTTCCCACAGACATAACAAAACACTGAAAGCTTCAAGTCTTCCAATGTTCTTCTGTACATGATAATGACTGACTGACTGACTGTACATTATTATGTTTATTACACACCAACTTAACAAATGCATACATGAAGTATTGATATTGATTAAGAAAAATAGCAAAATAGTAAGAATAAATAAAAGTCCATTATAAAAGAAACAAAGCAACAGCAAAAACACTGCAATTGACCAATCAGAATCAAGTATTCCAGAGAGCTTTGTAATATTGCTGTATAATGAATTTGTTTCACATTTGTTTGGCGTCTGTATGGCTGTTTGTGTTCTCGCATGTGGCAGATGTGAGCCAGTTTTGAGTCTAGCACAGGAAATGAGATTATGAATGACTGCGCTAATACAGCACTAATGCAAAAGGCTAATGCACCATCTGCAACCTGCTGACTAGATCCCTACGCTCATGTTCCTAACAATAGACATGAGATTCAAGACCAACCTCAAGATGATAACTACAAGCAATCTCTCATACTGAAGCTGTCGCTGTGACCTCAGATGACTGTGCTGGAGTGTGTTTCGTGGTTGATATATTATGGTTGTCTAACTGGGTTTGTGTGAATTTGAAGGTGACCTCATTAACTTGTGTGGCTATTGGTAAGTGGTAATGAAGCGGTCAGGGAAAGTGGGAGAAAGAGAGCGAAAAATGAGCTAAAAAAAACATGTTTTAAACCAGACGCTTATATGCACTAGTCTTGGTAGCTTGGGTTGGTCATTATGGAAATGATCTGCGTCGGTGTTCTTTTATTTGCGCGTCGTCAGTATTTCCACCACTCCCATCAGCGCTTTTTTGGAACTGTGCTTTCACACTAATTTGCCCTGTTTAATCAATCTGTCCCTTTTTTGGTAAATTTGCTACATTTTTTTTCTGATTAATTTGATCAATTTTGCTGATTTAGATTTTTAGTTACATTTGCTAAATCTTTTGTTAAATTTCCTGATTCTATAATTAATTTAATTTAATTTAATAATATTTTATTATTTTATTAGATTCTTTTATTATTTTATTTTATTTTATTAGATTCTTTTATTATTTTGTTTTATAATATTTTATTATTTTATTAGATTATTTTATTTTCATTTGATTTTGCAGTTACAAATGCTTAGTTTTTGTAATGCAAATAAAGCACACTAAATTTAAATTGAGAGAAAGCAAGAGAGCAGGGGAGTACATGAGAGAGAGAGAAATCCTCCCGAGTGCAATTGTTTAGACTCTTGCAAAGCTGAAGGTCAGTAAAGCAGGACACTGCTATTCCCTCAACCTTCATACCCATTAGCAGTGTAATGGGAGATAGGATCTGTGCCTTGCACTCCCCCTCGCCTCTCTCTGAGGTGCCCCATCTCAGACCCACCCTCTTTGCCTGCTAAATATGTCTTTAACATGGCATTTATAAGACTAAACCAGTGTTCCACAGATTCCAAATGGAAAACATGCTGTAAAAGATGCTTCAGAATTATCCGTGCAATTTCAGTGTCTATCCAGCTAAATTTATGGAGAAATCGATCAAATCTGTGCTGAGCTAAGCTAAATGAGCTGTTCCCATAATACAGCAAATGCTGTTTGTCAAAAGCTGAACATCAGATCTTAAGGGAGCGCTGGGAGAGAGTTCCTGTTCCTGGTTTGATGTTTCATAGCCATTAGTTTCTTAGAGGTAATTGGTTTATTGATATCTGATTCACAGTTCACTGCTGCCCTCTATAGGCTAATGTAGAATGTTTTTTTATTTTATTATTTTTTTAGTTTGCACTTTGCAGAAATATCTTTATTTGAATGTATTATATTATTTCAGACTTTGTTTTTTAACACAATATCTTTATTCCAAAACATAGTGAACTGCTTCTCTGCCTAGATAGGCAGGAGCCTTCTATGATCATCACAGAACCCCACAAGCGATCAATTTAAAAAACACTCAATATAGCTAATAACTCATGCGTCATACAAATAGCACTGCAGACTAGAGACTCAGCTATTGATTTGAAATGGAGTTTGACGTTATCATTTTACTAAGCTAATAAGGCTATACTTTAATAAGCATAATACACAGCACACACACATTTGATTAAATAGTCTTTTTTAAAATATACTGAAACTGTCAATACTTCAGTAGTGAATGAAACAGTTTTTTTTTTATCGTAAGCTTTCCACACATTCTCCACCGTTTTGGATTTATTTTTCACTGAGGTTATTTTGCAGTGCTTTCTGTGATTGCCTTCAGTGAAGGATATATGGAATTCTGCTAAAAGGCGGTATTTTAGGAGATGCATAGGCAGCTCATTGGGTTTTGGAATAGAGCAGGGCTCTTCAAGCCCAGTCCCAGAGAGCCAGTGTCCTGCAGGCATTAGTACCAATCCCAATTGAACCCACCTGCCTGTAATTTTCAGGTAATTCTAAATACCTTGCTTAGCTTGTTTGCTTGTGTTTGGTGCGGGTTAGCCCTAAACTTAACAGGACACTGGCCATCCAGGACTGGAGTTGAAGAACCCTGGGATCAAAGTATATTATATACGTGTATAGCATCCCTTTAAATGTTTGCATGTATCGTCTTTCTCTCTCTCAGATGATGGCGAGGCTCGCTGCAGAGAGCTGCACCAGCGCTGTGAGGAGCTGGAGGCTCAGCTGAAGGCTAAAGAGCAGGAGAACACGGAGCTCCTGCGGGATCTGGAGCAGAAGAACGCCATGATCTCAGTGTTGGAGAACACCATCCGTGAGCGAGAGAAGAAGTACCTGGATGAGCTGAAGTTGAAGAGCCATAAGTTGGCTGTGCTGTCCGGAGAGCTGGAGCAGAGAGCCAGCACCATCGCCTACCTCACCTCCCAGCTCCACGCCACCAAAAAACGCCTTCTCGCCGGCGGGAGGGCAGGTATAAGCCCCTCCGCCAGTCCCGTCAGCTCTTTCAAACCCAGCCCTCCTCCCGCTCCCGTGCCCGTGCCGTCGGGAAACGACAAGGACATCCGGCAACCCGAGACTCCTCGCAGACGCATGCGCAAAAGCCTTTCGCAGCCGCTGCACTCTGAATACACAGAGCTGTACCGGTTGGGCGCCACAGACGGCCGTAGGGTGGTACTGAGAGATTCGGTAGATGCCATGCCAGATCCTACACCATTCCTGCAAGCCAGAGAGCCAGCGGCCCCTGCAGAGTCTCAAGCGGTGTTGCGGGAACGCCCCTCTGTGATCCCGCCCATCGCTTCTTCAGGCACACCCCCTGCGCCTTCAAGCCCCGCCCACATCCCTGTGCCTCCGAGCCCTAGGAATAGTCCAGCGCGGGACGGACCCCATCCCCGTGCTAACGTGCATATAGGAGTGGCCCATCGGATCCACCGCTCACCCTCATCAGGTGGAGGAGCAGCTCGGAAACAGGCGGAGGTGGAGACCCTCGCCGTGGACCAGGTCAATGGAGAGCAGGTGGTTCGCAAACGCTCAGGTGCAGACAGAACTGTTTAAGACTGACAACTGTGCACATTTACTCATCCTAAAACATAGTATATCAACATAGATGTATTAAGACCAATGCAGTGTATGCGGAGCTCCTTATGACTGTGAAAACACACACACGCCCATACAGATGCTCAAATCATCAACATATCAAACACAAACACACCCCTTAATACACTACGGATAGATATAGACAACTAACAAACACAGTCACACAGCTCAAACTTGGGAAATGCTGAACAATACACACTGGCGAGGTTTAGGCGAAGACTGTTTTTCCGGGAATGTGAGAGAATTTGAAAGATTGAGAGACTACGGATGGCAGCAAGAGCTTCTGTATGTCCTGCTGCTTTTATGCAACACTGTATAAATGGAAAGACTTTTGTTCATGGTTCATTTGAATAACGTCTTTGTCTCACGTCAGTTGAGAAGGAGAACTGTGAGCATGCCAAATAATTGTTTTCCTGTTTTCCTTTCCCATTTGACTTTTTAGCCTCTTTTGTGCGCGTTCTGTTCTTCTTGTCATCAATGTCCCGCTCCGTTTTACTCACGGTGCAAGCACACACACACACGCACACACACACATAATCATATATTGCCAAATGTCGTCATTGCCTGCTGATTTAATGTTCTAATGCATATTCATATCTACTCATATTTATTCATGAGCACTGCAGTAGTACTGGCATCTCCACTCTCCTTCAGCTCTCCTTCCCCTCTCACTCATATCTACTGGCTAATGTGAACAATCCTGCTGCTCCTTATTAAACTCCTACTCAAATCAACGTCTCAAAGAGGTCGCTTCTATTCATAATCTCATTGCTGCACTTACTTTTATTACGCATAAAAATAATTAAAGATGTTGTGTTGGGTGAAAAAAGTTGGAGCTGCATTAACATATATTGGGAAGAAATGCCTCCTTGCCTAATTCTAAACACAGAGGGTAAATATTTCTGTGAATATCAAGTGTAAGAAAATGCTGTTAGTTAGGGTTATTTTGCAGATGGCATGTTTTTGGGATCATGCAATAGTTCACCCAAAAATGAAAGTTATTTTATTTTTTACTCAGCCTTATGTAATTTAAATGATATCTAGAATATTTAAGGTGTAACGATCTTTTATTTATTTATTACTTTTTATTATTATTTATATGCAGTTTTAAAGAATGAAGACTTTTATAGTTCTTTTTTTTAGGCTTGAAAGCTCCAGTCCTCATTCATTGTAATTGCACCAGTTGCATGAACACCAGTTCATTCATTTTTTTATTTTTGTTTATTTTTGTTATCCACTGAAGAAAGAAAGTCATAAAGGTTTGAAATGACGATGAATAAATAATGACAGAATTTGGGGGGGGGGGGGTCTTGACGTTTGCCTTGTTATCCTCACACTTCCTCCCAGTTCTCATTATTGTTATTTGAACAAAACAGCATGTGCTTCAGATTCTATGACTCTCAATTTTCACAAGTATATTCTGATCTATTTCACGTTTCAGATTTGGTTTTTTTAAGTTTGCAGATAGAGAGAGGAAGCTGGTTGAGCGCTAACACACACCTAATGTAACCACTCCATTCATACTGTATATGTTTCACATGTTAAGTGTAATCAATCACATCTGTTTATATTACTCTATGATGTACATTTAAAATTCTTGACTGAGAATCAGAAACGAAAATTCTGATTTGGCCAGAGCGAAGAACAAATGGATGTATGTTTTACTTGAATCAAGCCACATTTACCCATATTTCATGCTGAAAAATCCAGGTATGGTTTGCATGCTGGGAAAAGGGGTAGGGATACTTAATGCATCAAATAATGAGAATTAAATTTGATTCTTGCATGTCTCGCCCATTTGAATAGAAGTGTCCTAATGCAATTTGTTGAGGCTCCAGTTGATCTTTGCTGATGTTGTCTTGATGAGAGAGAACCAGTTGGAGTCAGAGGATCTTTGGTGAATGGAAAAACAAGACCGCAGCCTGGCACAAACCTGGGGTTCTAGAAGACATCTAGCTCAGCATCATCTCCACGTCAGAATTTCTCCCAATCCACTTGTGATCGATGATCTTTTAAAGTGTGAATATGTCACACCTCCAGGAGGTCAGTGAGCCACGGGTAACTTATGCTTTCAGAGGAAAAGTTTATGATCCTTTATCTTTGAGCATGGTGTTTTGCATATGTAATTTGTTTGGGTGTTGATGGAGAAACTTAAAGATTCTTAGAATACTAATATTCTGCACCAGCCTGGTTCTACCAGACTCTTGTACATTTCATTTGAAGTACTGAAGGAAAATGAAATTGAGCGGAAGTGCGTAGGAGGGCGGAGCCAGGCTAATTCTGCACAGGTATCGACTTATAATGTAAAGGATCATTCAAGAAATTAAAATAGAAACTTTAGATACCTCAATTTAGAATGAAATTCTACATTCCTTTGAGTTGTAAACCAGTCTTATCAGAACTCTACCTCATGGTTTGCTTATGAGTGAGGCGTATTGTGGTTTATTTGTTAGATATAACAAATAATTGTGTGTCTGATCTGTCTCAGTCGCTATGGACAGTGGGATTGTTGGTGGAACAGCTCAGTTTTGCATGAGTTGGTCCACCAGCTAGTCCAATACTATACCAGCTCTAACAGCATAAGCCTGCATGGATTTTATGCTGGTTTATACTGGATTTTCCTGTGTATCACTCAGTCACACGGAATGAAAAATGACAAAAAGTCAAGTATTGTAGGAAGTATATTTCATTTATTTTAGCAGTACAAAAATAAACATAGGCCTACATACTGATAAACAGATCTAAGAAGGTGTGCAAGCGAAAGCAATGAGATCTTATTGGTTTAAGCCAATCAGCTGGTTGGTAAAGAGCTCGAGGAAGTGAGGTAGAACGCGCCCGAGCCCCTTTAACAAGATTTGCTCTCGACTC
Source organism: Rhinichthys klamathensis goyatoka (assembly GCF_029890125.1). Taxonomy (NCBI): domain Eukaryota; kingdom Metazoa; phylum Chordata; class Actinopteri; order Cypriniformes; family Leuciscidae; genus Rhinichthys; species Rhinichthys klamathensis. The sequence continues at coordinate 6,933 of NW_026606587.1, forward strand.
GACACACTTCATCAAGCTTATTATTGTTAATGTGATTTTACCATAAGCCTTGTTTTATTTTAAGTGTTCGCTGACGTAAACGGCAGGAACAAACAGATTAAAACATTGAGAAGGTTGAAAAGGCTCAGTAGAGAACTAAACAATCAATGAACAATATACAGGATATATATATCCATGGTGCTCTTAAAAACTCTTTAGATAATAAACTACCAGCTCTTTATCATATATTTTAAATGGTACAAAATTCCATTATTCAAGGAAACTAAATGATGAAAAATCTATATTGTTCATAAAAAAAAAAAAACATCAATCTGATGTTTAAATAATGTACAAACTTCTGACTTCAGGCTTGTGCTCACCATAACTCGCTTCCAAGCCAAAACACAGGAAACAATGTAAATGGACGTGGTCTATTTCTCGGGCAGAAATCCTCGATAGTGCTGTTTGATTGCATTTAGTCCGTGTTTTAACACTGCATGTCACACACATTTTTATTTAGTTAGACTATGTTTTATTGACAGATGCAAGAAGGTGCCCAAGAATGACCTGTGCCAATTGCCAAAAGTGCCCTTTATGACAGAAAGTACCCAAGTAAGAATGACATCACGAGTCCCAAGACTGTCACGCAGTTATAAAGGGGTCCGGCACTGGCAGCACCCGTGTAGTAATCCGCATCTGTCTCGTTATGATCTCCTGAATGCCCACCACCATGCCCGTGTCCATGCCCGTGCCCATACCCAGCGCCATAGCCTCCATACCCTCCGTGCCCGTACCCGTATCCGGGTCGAGCCATTGAGCTCAAGCCGTGGCCGACCAGCATTCCCCCCAGAGCTCCAGCAGCAGCCGCTCCTGCTACCTTCCCAGTGCTGTGTCCCGAGGAGCCTCCGGTGTGGACAGGTGGGGCACGGTAATGCCCCCCTCCGCCTCCTCCTCCTCCTCCTCCTCCCCAGCCCGCACGACCAGAGCTGCTGCCGCCCCATCCTCCACCTCGACCCCCGCCACGGCCGAAGCCTCCACCCCGACGAGACTGGACCGCCGGGAGCATCACAGTCAGGAGTAACAGGCAGTTCACCAAAGAGATGATTTTATATTGGGAAGACATGCCGGGAGACGCTGTTGAAACAGAAGGTCAGAGGTTGACTACGGTACATCCGCGTGTACTGTGTAGACTGGTTACAATGTACTAGATGAGATCATCTGAACTGTGTGTGCATGCACACACTCTTTGAAAGAGTTCAACATAATCCGGAAAACCAATAAGTCTTTTGACTCGTCGGTCACAATGAGATTTGTCCCTCAGTGATTAGTGGACACAGAGGACACAGACAGTGTCGTGAGAGGGATGTAGACAAAGCCATAATGCCACGAAGAGAAATTAGTCTTATTTACTGAAATGTGTAGAGGCTCTTAACTGCAAGTATTTTTGTCTTGTATTTCCGTAAAAAAAAAAACCCAACCACAAACTGTTTTCAGATACAACTTTTTAAATATGTGTATTACTATTTTTAGTACCCTATTGGCAAGTCTTTTTAAATTATTTTCAAGGATATTATAATGAATATATTAATTATTGTAGTTATTAATGATTAAGGGAAAAAAAATATACAATACTGATTAAGGACATTATTTTTGTTGTAAATCAGGTTCTGTATTGACTCATTTATTGCTTGACTAGAACTTGAGAACCTTATGATCTTCCACCATGATGCGCTATAAAATATCTCTATGAATGTTATGATCTGGAGTCAGACAATGAAACGAGCAGCACATGATCTTGTCAGAAACTGGGCCGCCAGTCTGGCAGCTTTAGAAAGCTAATCTGTTTTCGTTCAGTGTTTGGTTATCTCATAAGAATATTCTCGACCCCTGCACAAATCACACACATGCAACAAGACTTTTAAAAATGAACTTGTACGATTGAATGATTTTAAAAATGTATAAGGTCACAAGGACCCTAATGTAAACCACTGGAATTTGGATCAAAAGCAAATGTTTTCATACAATTATCTTCATTGACATGATATACAAGCATTTGATTTAAAATATGAACAGAAATACACAAGAATACAGCATTCTGCACTAGGAAAATCACATTTTCAAGTATGGGTATTGTACTTTCCTTCAGAAATAACAATAGAAATAATTATGCATAGTATATATTCCCTCAAAGGAGAAAACACTGACTTACGTTGAATACGTGTGTGGAGGAAATGTATTTTTTGGAAGGTTCAGGATGGCTGTCCAAGTGTCGTCCTCCTTTCTAGTCTGCTGTGCTTGAATGGATGAGAGTATGAGACAGAACTCACACATTTACACGTACACAGTGGCATTAACTGACTGCTGCTCATTCTCTGATTGGCTGAGTGAAGGAACCTACGTCGGTCCGTCTCACCGGCATAGGATCAGAACACTGCTCTAATCCATCAACAGGATTAAGAAAGTCTATGGATTTGACATACGTGTTTAGGCCCAGGGGTCATAGTGTGGGGTCGTTGTGTCTCTCCATGAGCTCAGAGATGGTTAGGTAACACATTAGAGGACCTACAGTCAAATCATGTGGAAGAGTGGGAGTTCTTACATTTACGCTGTTGTTGGTAGTGTGTGCTACAAAAATATTGGTCATTATAAGAAAAGCAACGGGGTCCAAATGTCTGAGAAGACACAAATGTAAAACAGAACCCAGATAACATACATATAGGCCATCTGGACTAACTATGTCACATAGCCTATGGCTCATTTCCGGTATGTGGGCCAGAAGAATGTGGGAGGTGTGGGCCACAACTGGGCCAGATGTCATTTGCTATCTGGGTACTGTCTGTGGGTAACATTTTAACTTGCGGTCTTTTGGACTCTCACTGCTAAATCTGTAGTGGGCATATTCACAATTATGTGTAGACCTATAGATAACCAATATGATGTTACAAATGTAAAGTGTCATAATATCAAGATGGATATTGTGGTGGAAATTTTAAACTATACACTCACCTACACCTTCAGAACTGCCTTAATTCTACGTGGCATTGATTCAACAAGGTGCTGAAAGCATTCTTTAGAAATGTTGGCCCATATTGATAGGATAGCATCTTGCAGTTGATGGAGATTTGTGGGATGCACATCCAGGGCACGAAGCTCCCGTTCCACCACATCCCAAAGATGCTCTATTGGGTTGAGATCTGGTGAATGTGGGGGCCATTTTAGTACAGTGAACTCATTGTCATGTTCAAGAAACCAATTTGAAATGATTCGAGCTTTGTGACATGGTGCATTATTCTGCTGGAAGTAGCCATCAGAGGATGGGTACATGGTGGCCATAAAGGGATGGACATGGTCAGAAACAATGCTCAGGTAGGCCATGGCATTTAAACGATGCCCAATTGGCACTAAGGGGCCTAAAGTGTGCCAAGAAAACATCCCCCACACCATTACACCACCACCACCAGCCTGCACAGTGGTAACAAGGCATGATGGATCCATGTTCTCCTTCTGTTTACGCCAAATTCTGAATCTACCATCTGAATGTCTCAACAGAAATCGAGACTCATCAGACCAGGCAACATTTTTCCTGTCTTCAACTGTCCAATTTTGGTGAGCTCTTACAAATTGTAGCCTCTTTTTCCTATTTGGAGTGGAGATGAGTGCGACCCGGTGGGGTCTTCTGCTGTTGTAGCCCATCCGCCTCAAGGTTGTGCGTGTTGTGGCTTCACAAATGCTTTGCTGCATACCTCGGTTGTAACGAGTGGTTATTTCAGTCAAAGTTGCTCTTCTATCAGCTTGAATCAGTCGGCCCATTCTCCTCTGACCTCTAGCATCAACAGTGCATTTTCACCCACAGGACTGCCGCATACTGGATGTTTTCCCCTTTTCACACCATTCTTTGTAAACCCTAGAAATGGTTGTGCGTGAAAATCCCGGTAACTGAGCAGATTGTGAAATATCAGACTGGCCCGTCTGGCACCAACAACCATGCCATGCTCAAAATTGCTTAAATCACCTTTCTTTCCCATTCTGACATTCAGTTTGGAGTTCAGGAGATTGTCTTGACCAGGACCACACCCCTAAATGCATTGAAGCAACTGCCATGTGATTGGTTGATTAGATAATTGCATTAATGAGAAATTGAACAGGTGTTCCTAATAATCCTTTAGGTGAGTGTATATATGAAACTAACCATGTTAGACTAACATCTATGATCTAACCTTATTTAACATCTAACATTTGAACAGAATGTACTGTTCGAAACCAAGGAAAAACTTTTGACTTTGAGTGTGACTGTGTGTATAAATAACAAATATGGGAAATGCAACTAGACAGGTGTCTAAACTCGAAACCAAAAACAGAGTTTGGTTACCTAGTAACAAGAGGGCTTGTCTATGAAGAACCAATCGAATTAAGTAATGTTTCATGTCATTTTTTGCCATACCTCCTTATTCTATAAAACTGTTGTATGTGTTTTACTGATGACATGAGAACGAAAAAATCTTCGACAATATTTACTCTACTGTAGATGGAATGTATGGAAGCCTGTTTCCACCACATAATAAAAATTATTTTTATATCATAAAAATATGATACATAATTGCCATTTATATCTCCCAATTCTGACTTTTCCCCATCAAAATTATGAGATAAAAACTTGCATTTAACTCTCAATTGCGAAAAAATAAAATACATATTTGTGAAATAAATATTCGCGATTACCCTTTTTATTTTTTTATTCAGTGACGGAAACTAGTAGCCTAGGTTAATGCAAATGCATAATACAATATCTTACCAGATTTGTAGTGCATATTAGGTGTAGGCACTGGATGTAGCAATTGCATTGAAGGGTTGGTGTAAACCCGATATAATCTGATCAACAGAAAAAATTAAGAATGTAAACTATTTTCTCAGTCGGATTCGAAAAGTCCTTGCCAACATGCGCCGTGTCGTGATAGCCTGTTTATGCATAATGTCATGATACGAATACGAACTGGATATTTACTAAATATTTGCTAATCAAGTTCTTTTGACATAAATGTCAGCTTTCTTTTTTGACAATTAGCGACTCTACACTACGTTTGCACTTAGATTTTGTTTGGAATACATGTTGGCACATGTAAACAAATATGTGAATCGGACTGCAGTGTTTAGGGCATACTCTTAAAAATAAAGGTTCTTTACTGGCATCTATGGTTCCATGAAGAACGTTTAACTTTCCTGAACCTTTTTATTTAAAGTGGAAAAGGGTTATTTAGAATATTAAAATGTTCTTCCCATTGAGAGAGAGAGAGAGAGAGAGAGAGAGAGAGAGAGAGAGAGAGAGAGAGAGAGAGAGAGAGAGAGAGAGAGAGAGAGAGAGAGAGAGAGAGAGAGAGAGAGAGAGAGAGAGAGAGAAAAGGTGAACTTTTCACTAAAAGGTTCTTTGGGGAACCAAAAATGGTTCTTCTCTGGCGTCACTGAAAAAAAAAAAAACCCATTTGGAACCTTTATTTCCAAAACCGGAAATCGGATTGGATTCATTCTGATTGACGGATATTAGTGATGTAAACAAACCTACTAATACACACGCACAAATTTATTCCAGTAACAGATGCATTTGGTTGTGGAGGTTTTTTAATTTTCTGATGATAACATTTTATTCAAATATAATTATCACCATATTCTTAGTTTTACAATCAGTATCATAATACAGACAAACACATGCCAGATGAAAGGTCGGAAGTACGACAAACCATAGGGAAGTCATACAACAGGTGTGAATGAGTCTAAACTTCAAAGAAAAACATGAACCTCTTTTCTTAGCAACTACAGCCAGGCTGTCCTCCTCAGGAACCCAAGTCACCATGATTTTGCCAAGACGTGTTCCTGGATCAACATATTTTGTTGAGCCCGGAACAACATTCCTGCCTGAAAACGGTCATAAACTTATCAGCGAGAAATGATAGTCGAATCACAGTGGTGTAGAAGCACCTCATTGATGTTGATCCAGGAACATGTTGTACTTGGTGAATCACATTCACCTCAGGTACCCAAACATGCATACTAGTCATACTAACTCACTCACTCAAACATCATTCAGATGTTCAGACGCTACATTCCCTTGTGCTTCTTCCTCACTCTGTTCTCAGTCATCCTTTAAATTCACAGTCTTTTACTTCAGTATGGGATACACCTCTTACCATCCTGGTCCGGAGCGATTTGAATCACCTTCTAATAGAGACGTTGGTCAGTTGGAGTTCTGTGATCAGCGTATAGCACACTTCAGACAGGTTGGCTCAGACCGCATGTATTCTCAATACATCCATGCAAAGTGATCAGTCAGTCATGACCCTTTATAATGGGTTTAACCAAACAAATAATACTAAAGTTGTAAGCATTTCTCTTTGTTACTTTGTGCTTGTCATTGTAATATAAATATTCCCTGGTTTAGTGGAATGTGCTTGTATATTATTGTACCTGGATTCACTACAGCACCAAGTAATGCAAAGGAAAAAAAAAATATACAAAGAATTTTTATATTACAAGATGTACCATCCATCTTCACTGGTCAGCAAATATCAATGCATATTTAGTGGTTTCGATTAACAATCGTTGAGGGAGGAAGGGGCAGATGACATTGTGTCTGGAAGTCTGTAGTTTGACAGCTCTGAGAGAGTCACATACAGGTGGAAGCCTCTGGTAAACACTGGAGCTGTTTCTCAATGATGCACCGCAGATACTTATATCTATTCACAAACAGAGAGAGACAAAGTTATTTAACCCTCTGATGCATGGATTATTAAATCACAAAGAAAACGAAATGATTTTTTACAAAAAATGGTAACACTTTACGATAAGGTCTCATTTGTTAACAACATTAGATAATGTATTAACTAGCATGAACTGACAATGAGCAATACATTTGTTACAGTATTTATTAATGTTAGTTAATTCAAAAATACAGCTGTTTATTGTTTGTTCATGCTAGTTCACACTCACAGTGCATTAACGTTAATGTTAACTTGTACAACTTTTAATAATGTATAGTAAGTGTTGAAATTAATATTAACTAGATTAATAATGCTGTAGAAGTGCAGTTCATTCTTAGTTCATGTTAACTAAGGTAGTTAACCTAATGAAACCTTATTGTAAAGTGTTACCACACAAATCTAATAAAAAAAACAATATACAGCAGCACATTCAGAAATTTGGCATTGGTAAGATTTTTTGATATTTATGACAGAAGTCTCATTATGCTCACCAAGGCTGCATGTATTTGATCAAAAATACAGTAAAAACAATGGATGTTTGTTTCCACAACAGAATAAAATAAAATAAAAAACGTAACCATCTTTTTATCTCACAATATGGACTTTATCTCGCAATATTTGCGGGGGAAAAAAATCTGAATTGTGAGATGTAAACTCACAATTGCAGGAAAAAAATATCCAGAATCAGGAGATAAAAAGTTGTAAAAAAAAATCAGTAAAATTGGTAAATATTATTATAATTTAATTGTTTTTTTTCTTTCTATAATTGATTATATAGTTAAAATGTAATATATTTATTGACAAATCTGAATTTTCAGCATCATTACTCTTCAGAGTCGCATGATCCTTCAGAAATCATTATAATATACTGATTGGCTGCTCAATAAACATTCCTTATTACTATCAATGTTTAAAACTGTTGTGCTGCTTCAAATTTTTGTGAAAACCATGATACATGTTTTCCCAGGATTCATTGATAAATAGAAAGTTCAAAAGGAAAGTATTTGAAATAGAAATATTTTGTGACATTACAAATGTCTTTACTGTGACTGTATTAATTACTTTCAAGACATAAATAATAAATACATAAATAAAAATCATACTGGCCTCCAAACTTCCGAACGGTAGTGTATTAGGCTATATTAAACGATATAATAAAATACTCTTTTTGTGATGATTTTAAGAAAATGACATACAAGTCCATTGCAAATTAAAATAATAGTTAATATTATGCGATCACAAGAAATTAATTCATCATATCACAATAGATTTCTGGATGGCTCTTGAAAGCATGAGACTGATATTTGTCCTTTGACGTCACAGCTCAGGATAGTCACTAGTTGAAGGGCTTGTGACTGTGTGTCTTCCTGTGGTGCAATCAGCCGATTAGCATTGTCATGACTCATGACATCATTTTCTGTGGCTCTAAGGGCAGCAGTCACATGGCATTCAGCTTCAAAAAAACCTGGCAGCAGACCTGAGCCACCATGAGCAAAGATGACACGATTCTATCACAAACTTTAAATAAAAGTATTCCTGCAGTTTCAGAAGTACAGTATTGCGTCATTGTAGCTAACAGCAGACGCCTCCAGCATGTGCTCTGAAACATTAAATCCTGCTTTAACTGATTCAAAGGTAAATCATACCTGCTTCTCAGCTTCTGCACCTCCCTGTCCTCCTCTTCCTTCAGTTTGGTAATGAAGCTCTGCAGGACAGGCATCTCAAATTTGATGTACTGCGCCACCTAGAGCAGTGGAGAGCAACGCAGTCAGGTATGTGGATTTATTTGTATTTCAGTATCAGTAACCTCATTATCAACCCTCCTTCACACACACACACACACACACACACACACACACACACACACACACACACACACACACACACACACACACACACACACACACACACACACACACACACACACACACACACACACACACACACACACACACACACACACACACACACACACACACACACACTTCATAGGGAATCTCCTCTCCCAAATCCTGCTCCATGAGAAAGATCTTGCAGACGTGTTCGCACGGTCCCTGAAGTATTCTCACTACTAATGGGTAGTCTGTACGCTTCAACTGGACACGCTCTGAAGCATAGAACACATATGTATTAGCACCAACAATACTTTAACATATTCTTCATTTATTAAAAAAACTGTTGATGTAATTACCTTAAACAAAACTGAAAATCATTAACAACACCTTTTTTTTCTAAATATATTCTGTAATGTTATCGATTTTCATTAGGTACATAAATCAACATTTGTCGACATTAGATAAAATTAGCACAGAATCAACTTTGCGTCGCTGCTTGATCATGTCAAGGATCAGTTTTCAAATTTCTACGTACAGAGTGAAACGCAGATGTTTACCCTTTTACCCTAGTGTGCTTTTAGCCCAGTTGTACCCTAATGTTTTCTGAAGAAAATGTAATTGGTGCTTGTTCTTGCCAAAACTCTTCACCATGGTGTTGTGGGAGGTTGCTATGTGGTTGCTTAGGTGTTTTGGTTACTATCCAAAAAGTAAAACATTTTTCTTGTTGTTGTTTGGCTGTTCACATTTATTTATTTTAAAAATGTGTCCAAAAGCAGATTCTAGTCTGAAACAGGTTACGATCTTGAACTGACCCACATGCGCAAAAGAACAATAACAATGTCGGCACGCAGTAGGTGTGTTGAAATGAATCGTTTCTGAATTGTTTTATTTGAATACGTTTTCAATAAGAAAGAATTTCGGTTAGTGAACAGTTTTGAAATGCAAAATGTAGAATCACTCATTTACAGCGTGTGAGCGTGTGCCTGCGTGCGAGTAAGCTGTGTGTGTGTGTGTGTGCGTGCGAGCGTGTGCGTGCGTGACTTGTAACTTAAGTACACTACTTGACAGTTTAATGTTAGTGTTTACTAGTTCTAAATGCTCCTGTCGTCTCCTGTGTAACTACATTCAGGAAGTGAACTTTCTTGGAGCAGATCAAATAAAAAGGGAGTTTATATATCTGACTGATTGTATTCATTGATGAAAATGTAGCCATGTGGAGTAATATATTGCAACGCATCGTGATGAATCATGATATCGAATCGAATTATTGACATGATAATTGCAACCGAATTGAACTGAGACCAGTGATGATTCACACCCCTAGCGCCAGCAAGGTATTATATGGAAGCAAACAGATTTACACGTTCATTTATAAGGTGATGTGCCGCAGAAGCCAGCGAATTTGTGTTCAGGCGATACTGAGGAGAAAGAGCAACGTTTTTCTTGTACATTTCAAAGTTTTGCTTGTACAGAGCTGTCACCGTAATACTTAAATGAGGATAACAGCTCACCTTTCCCAACACTGACTAACTTCACTGCCGTCTTCCATATTCACAGAGTGACCAAACAACTACCTGTATGTAAATCTTTGGAGTGATTCCCATCAGCAGAATTGTGACGAATGTTGACGCAAAAGTCTCATGAATTTCGATATCCCTGTTCAGACTGAGGGAGCATTGAAAATCATCAGACCTGTATCTGATTTAGGACCATATATGGAAGTGGCCCAAATCAGAATCGAATGGTTTGTGCTGTTCACACTATAAAAAAAATAAAATAAAAAAAAGATCCGAATCCTATATATATATGAGCGTTCAAATGAGTTCTTTGTTTTGCTCTGCAAATTAACCGTGCACGACCTTTTATCGTATAACACGATCCCATTTTAGTTTTATAACTTCTCTTTTCTATTTTCCTCAAAATGTGAGGACATAAAAAAAATTAAATAATTTATTTGGGACACTTTTGCCTGCAGCCTGAACGTAGCCTAAGCATCAGCGATTATAATAGTGATCAAAGCCTCCACTACAGAATAAATACTGTATAGTTTAAGTTGTGTAGTTCTCTGTCCACTAGATGGCGATTCAGTGTTGCACAGTCAAGTGTAAAATAAAAGAAGACAGCGGCTGACCTCCGCTGGTATGAACGAGGTAGAGGGCGAAATCATCTGGGCTGTTCTCAATCTTAAACTTGTTCAGTAACACCCGCAGCACCTGTGGTGTGGTCATACAGCTGTTGATCCGTACGTTAGTAACAGAACCATATGCAGGTGTGAACACGGCCGTCTGAACGAGAGAGACAGAAAGAGGAACAAGAGATCGCATGACTGATCAACTTATACTCAAACGATCACACACACACAGGTTTTTTCTCAAGTTACCTTGTGGTTGTAGAAGTGACCGTTGATGGAAAATCTGTGCCTTCTGATTCGCCGCTGGTCACTAGGAGACCGTCTTCTGCCCCGTCTCAGTACACCGGCGTCGCTTTTGGTTCTAAGAAGCTGAGCGGAGATGTCGCACCCCTCTGCCAAGAAAACACAAGATGAGGCGGGAAAACCAGTCACAGGGTTATTCAAAGCAACTGTTTTAAAAAGCAAGTTTTACCCTCTTCTTCTTCTTCTTCTTCATGGTGTTGTGTTGTGCCGTTGCTTGATTGGTCCTCTGGGGGAGTCACTTCCATCTGAGGGGGACATTGAGGAGTCTGTGTCTGACCCTCCTGACTGGACAAGTAAAGAGGAACAGAACAATTATTCCACTACATAAATACACAACGTTCTTAATATGTTTTGACAAAAACATTTGAGTGAACTTTGGCTGCGTCTGAAATCGCATACTTAATATGAGGAGAACGTACTGCATTTCTCTCCGATTCGGTAGGAAATGAAATGAAATGTGGAGGATTTTAACAGGGACAATATGATTGACAGGCCAGTTTACTGTGACAGGATGCGACACAGAGCAAACGTTAAAGACGCAATCGTATGACGTGATAGTATGTCTCAAAGCTTGTGTACTCTTTTGGTACACACTCAAAAGTATGCACTTTTTCTTCACAAAAACAGTACATACTGGAAACTGCTTGTTAAGATAACATAATTATCAAGACGTTTCTGGCACAAACTACAGTCTTTCATTCTGTTTATCCACCTCAGTAGGTGCTGGAAACAATATTTGAGTTGGAGCTCTCAGATAGAAATAGTTCTTTTGAACTCCTTATTTGGCGTTGAGGCAAAAATAGATCAAAACCATAAAACATTAGAAATGTGTCACACAAATCCAACACATCTGAGCTGATAGAATGCCAAAAGCACGGTCATCACAAGGATAGAGTTGCTATGGCAACAAACAAAGCAGGCTTTCAGTGTATGAGCTGCTATGGTGTGTCAAGGTTACTTGAGTTTAAAGAACTGGGCTTAGTTTCTATGATGATGAAGATGTTTATATGCTATGGTTGAGAAGTTACAACATAAGAACTGATTAATCACCATTTTATTTACTAAAGTGATGTTTAATGATGGAAAAAATTCAGCAGTGCAAAAAAAAAAATCTTAGTATTTATCAATCTTGAGCAGCAAATCATATTAGAATGATTTGAGAAGGATCATGTGACACCGAAGACTGGAGTTATGATGCTAAAATTCCAGCTTTCAGATTACATTTTAAAAAGTTATTTTAATTTGTGATATGATTTCAAAATCACAATATTCATATATTTATTGTACTTTAATCAAATAAATGCAGCCTTGGTCAACATAAGAAACTTCTTTCAAAAACCTTCAAAAATCTTACCAACCTCAAACTTTTGAAAGTCAATGTCTATTTACCTTTTGATTAGTCTTATTTTCCAGTAAAAACATCCCAAACCGAGATATATTTACTATATATTAACTAGATTAACCTTCTTGGTAAGAAGATTTTTGGCAGCGTACTATTCTTTCTCTCTTTTCATTCATTCATATTTTTTTATTTCATTCTTTTGAAAAGAAATGAAAAGGAGCAAAAAGAAGATAAACTTATAATATCTGCCCCATATCAACACAAATCAAATTACAATTCCAAGGAGGTACACTTACAACACACATCTGCTTTGCAGCACCTATGCAAAGTCATAAATCAATTATCACATTTTCCTACTAAATAGATGCATTATATTTTTCTATTAGTAATACTTTTACACTCTTCTTAAAAACAAAAAATGATATTGAAGTTTTAATTTCACTATTTAGATTGTTCCACAGACTGACACCCTGTATTGAGACACATCTTTCCTTTAATTTTGTTCTAAACTCAGGTTTCTGAAAGACTTCAGTTCCTCTTAAATTAAATTTACTACCTCTCTTGATGAATCTATTTTGCAATTTTTCAGGTAATGTTTTCAAATGAGCTTTATACATTATTTTTTAGAAGACTATATTCTAATAAGTCGTTAAATTTAACTTTATAAATATTGAATTTGTGTGGGCCCTATATTCGCTTCCATTTACAACGCGAATGACACATTTTTGTAATTTAAAGACAGGTTCTATATAAGTCTTGTTTGCACTTCCCCATGCACTGATGTATACTAGTTCCTCAATAAAGCATGTATAGGAAGTCAATGAGCTAATGTAAAAATATCTGACCTCTGGTTGTCTAGGTTACACCCTGAGTGCCAGGAGGTAGATGAGGGAGGTGGTCTGATTCGCTCATGGTCATCCTGCATCTGAAGCCTGATTGGTCGACGCAAACCCCATGAGATATTGAGAAGTCCTTCTATGATCAGCTCCTCCTCTTCCTGCCGGCAGAATACATACAACATACATATACACTCGGCAGAATACAACATACATATACACTCGTACTTGAGTTTGTTATGCATAAAGGGCCTGAGTATTAGGTTTAAGTGACCCACAAGCCACCTTTTGACTTTTAGAATAAATGAGGCTTATAAATGATAAATACAGCATGTCAGTAATTTGGCACCTGGGCAAGCTGCATTTACAGACACAAAAGAAGCCTCAGTCACCCCCACACAGGGGCGCACATCCCCTCCAGACACAGACGCGTATTACTCCCCTGACAATAGTGAATAATTGAGAAAGCACAGAAGGGGTCAAACGCTTCCCCACCTGCCACACAATGAGTGTAAAACTCTTTCTTACCTCTCTGTGTCGTAGCTGCAGGTTCTTCCCTTCATAGTAGAGATTGTAGGTCTTTAAATACGAGAGAATGCTGTTCCTGAGAAAGAACAAAGTCTTGCTTAATAATTCATTTCATCTTTAAAATGTTAAACTTATATCTTGTGTCAGAGGGGGTGTGTCTTAAAAGTTCATCGGGTGCAACCATGTGATAACCTTTCCAATAGTTTTTTTTTTTTTTTTTACTGAATTGGCAACTGAATAAAGAAATAAAACCAGCAAATATTGTATTAAAAATGCCATTTAAAAGTTGCAGTTATTTATTAAAGGGATAGTTCACTTTGAAATTAATTTTTGGTATGTTTTAGCTTACCTCAAGGGCATCCAAGATGTAGGTGTCTTTGTTTAAAGTGCGTGTACGTCACTCATTGTTTACACAGAACAGAGATTGTAGGTAAGACGGCTAATTAAAATGGTACTAATTTGCGCTTATCCGGGATGTTTAAACCGTCGTAAAAAAAAAAAAAAAAAAAAAAAAAATATTGTATGAGTGACGTACACGCGCGAGATATCACTTCCGGCGCTTTCCGGAAAAGACCGAAGCGCCCGCGCCCTCAGATCACTTGAACGTGGCTGTGGTTACAAGAGGTAAAAACGATATAAATACTGTTCGTTTTCTCACACAAACCGCTCGTTTCGTGTCTTAGGCCATCAATGTGTACTTACATTTACGTGTCATTAAATCATGTTTAATTTGGACTTCTCTGTGCATGCTCTTTGAGGTGGTGACCATAGACCTGCATTATATGACTGACAGACAAGAACGGTTTGACCTAAAAATATCAAAATTGAAACTACTGCGGAAACAAAGACACCTACATCTTGGATGCCCTTGAGGTAAGCTAAAACATTCCAAAAATTAATTTCAAAGTGAACTATCCCTTTAATTTACTGTTTGATTGAAACATATACATGCATATATGTATATATTTCATCGATGTGTATTTATTTGTCAATTTATAAAGTGATTTATTTCTTTTGCATATATATATATAATATACAGTATATACACACACAAACATATATATCTATATATATGTATATGCAAAAGAAATAAATCACTTTATAAATTGACAAATAAATACACATCGATGAAATATATACATATTTGCATGTATGTTTCAATCAAACAGTAAATTAATAAATTTGACTGTTATATACATATATATATTAGGGGTGGTGTAACGATATTTGAACCGAACCGAAAAACCGCGATACACCACCCACGATACGTATCGCGATACTCTCATGGCGAACCGAACACGCCCCGGCCCCTGCTGCCCCGCCCAGCCCCGGCTCATTGCACCTCATGTGTTATGTGTACACAACGAATACAGGGCTGTTGCCTAACCACCATTAACCACATATAATCGCAATAAGCTCAGTGTTTTGTTACTTTTGATAATAAGCAAGGTGTAATCTTTCAAATTATGTCTATTTGATCACGAAATGCAAACAATAAATGCCGTTTTGGCGCTCTTAGATGTGGCGTGACAGATATCACCGTATGCATGCGGCAGCGCGGAGCGCGATCATCTCTTCCTCAGTTACAGAATAAACATGAATGGACACCCGAAGGTATGTTGAAAGATACAGTATACTTACTGAAAGGCATCATAACTCGTGTAAACACTCAATCAGTGTTTCAACAGCGGAAATACGTCAATAAAACGCTTAGTTTTTCACATAGCTTTATATTTACCTCAGGCAAGTCATTCAGTGTCCACAGCTTGCTGGTTTGCTAACTCTTTCACTAAATAAATGCTATATATTAGCCTATATATTATATTTTACTTAACCTGTTTATGATATCTTGATTATTTAATGTATGTTTAAAATAGTTGTCATGAAAATAACAGCAACTGTGTAGATTATTATATAACAATAACAAATTAGAGTAAAAACATGTTAATGCAAAAATTGCCTTATGTGCAGTTTACATGTTTTTATACAATTTGTTATTTGAGTGTTGATTATTATTATATCATTTAGGCTCAAAGTAGGCTCTGTTGTTAAGCTTTAATGTTATAGTAATGTGCAAGTAAGGGCTGTAGTTTACAGCATTAGCAGATAATTTTGTTATCTTTGAGAAACGTTTACTTGTAATTGAATTAATTTAAAGACAAGGACACAATTTGTTCATTAAAGCACTGTTTAATAAAAAATAAAAGCAATTTTAGCTTTCTAAACCCCCCCACCCCACCGAAATGAACCGAACCGAACCGAGACCTCAAAACCGTGGGACGAACCGAACCATCAGGTTTGTGTATCGTTACACCCCTAATATATATATATATATATATATACTATACAGTATATACACACACAAACATATATATATATATATATATACACACACATATTTTATGTAAACAAAAAGTTCTATGTTGGATGCGATTAATCGATTTGTGTGTGTATATACATATATATATATATATATATATATATATATGTGTGTGTGTTATTATTGTATGTATATGATATATATATGTAAATGTCCTGTACTTTCAACTGACATGGATTGTAAATAATAATAATAATAATAACAATAACTAAAATGTAACATTAATGTAATATATTTATATACATTATTATATGCAGTATCTAATCTGGTTACTAGGCACATTCTTTTCTACAATGTGATTAACTATTTTTAACTTTAATCTAGTAGGATTTTTTAAAGCTGCAGTCCGGCGTTTTTCCTCTTTGTCGCCATCTCTGTTCGAAATCTGCAATTGCAGTCATTCGCGGAATTATCAACTGTACGTGAGTTGTACTTCGACACAGCACTGTGCGGATGAACACAATGTTTGAGGAGAGTGTGAGGCTGTCAATCACCGCGCCGGTGTGGATACTGTCATTAAGAATCACAGATTTTTCTTTTTGGAAGTATGACCAACATAATAATTTTCACCGGAAAATGTCATCTGAAAAAGTAAGTAACATCCACTTTTTGTTCTGGTTCTGACATTGCGGTAAATCGCGCTGATTATATCTAACAATCGCTTATAAGTTATCATATCACGCAAAACCATGCAAATTATACTTTGTTCTCAAATTGTTAATGTTCAACATCAGCATTGCGTGACAACATGTAATGTCCTTCCAATATTATCCTTGTTTTCGCATGGGGCCGGTTGCAGTCTCTTTTTTTCTGTAGCCACTCCGAAGTCCGAAACGAAACAAAGTCTTTTGCATTTTACAACGGGTGAGTCTCCAGTTGTCACTGGTGATTGTCGTTTGAACCTTTCTGGATCCGCCATCAAATTGATAAGTTGAATTATATCAAGTGCTGTGAGAAAAGGCTATAAATCTCCACCACCAACATCCTCACTCACAATATAGCCGACTAGCCAAGACTCTTCTTTATGTGTACACAGCGCCGCCGCTCCCACCACGCGTGCAGTAGGGCACCAATGCTGAGTCATAATAATTATAATGCCGATATTATATCAGTATATAAATATTATTAGGCACTTTTTAGTGATGTACATAACAAAACAGGTGGAACAAGAGTATTTAATTGCTCTAGAAAGTAACGATGGTGCCGCCGCCGCCTCAGTGGTCCGTTGGATTGCGCGTTAAAAAGTTAAACTGGCAAAAATAAACTTTTTTTTTCTCGGAGGATGGGGGGGGGGGGCAATTATGGGGGGGGGGGAATCATAAAGGAATTATGCTTAGGGCACCAAAATGGCTAGCAGCGGTACTGTGTGTACAGATGTGACGTAATGACGCAAAGACATGCTCGAATCTCCCGCGGAAATCCACCAGTACCACTGGAGTTAAAAACATTATTACAAGCAAATGAATCGAGCTAAGGCAAGCAGATAGTTTTGAACACTGGCTGGTTATGTATTTTCTCAAATATGTATTTTGGGTAATTTTTAACCCCAAAAAAGCTACGGACTGCAGCTTTAATTAAGATGAAATCAATTTAATTCAAATCAATGTTCATGTCCATGTATTCTGTTGGGTTTATTTGTAATATTGACACTTACTGTACATAATCCCTTATATAGTGAATACATTATTACAGAACCGTAACAGGACAAAAAAAGCAACCATTAGTTCAGATGTTATCAAGAGTTTCATAAGATTTATACTCACTTGCTGATGAATTTGTTCTCTCCAACCCGTACCCTGTCATTCCTGTCATCCATTTTATCCCAGCCACGACTGCATGGAAGAACTCTAGAGAGACCGAGAGGGAGGAGAACGGAGAAAGAGAATCTTTCTGTTTCTTGTTTTAACATCAAAGAATTAACTCTTCGATATCTAGGTCAGAGAAAAAAAGAGGGTAAGAGAACGACAAACCCTTAAAACAAAACAAATAATGTATGCATATCTCACACTCCTCACTAGCTCGTGTAGTTTTGATATCTCTAGACAAGAGACTCATGCTCTGTTCTATATCACACAAACCCATGTGAAGCCGACATCTGCAAGTCACAGCTGAAAGTAAACTATTCATGAGGATGTGACCAGAATAGACATGCCGGAGCACATACTGGAATGAATAAGGGGATTGAAACAGTTCATCAACACATTTAAAGACCCCATGAATTCAAAGCTATAGTTTTGTGTTCTTTAGTCCACGTGTGTTAGCTTTGAGGTCACCTATAGTATAACTCACCCCCCCCCAAAAAAACAAACAAACATATACTGACTCTGAAAAACCACGTGTAACCATATGTCCCTCCACACATGTTTGAGAACTTTCTAGTAACTTGGTGGAAGAGTGGAGTAACATCTCACAGCAAGAACTGGAAAATCTGGCACAGTCCATGAGGTTGAGATGTATTATAGAACTTAAATCAGCTGTCCAGGGACTCATTATTCCATTTCTGTTTGTCATATGTGAAATTTGTTCAGTTTATGTCTCAGTTGTTGAATGTTATGTTCATACAAATATTTCCACGTTAAGAAATAAACAAAAAAAAGTTGAACGTTTCTTTAACTGCTACAATCGTCAAAGTTTGGGGTCAGTAAGATTTTTATTTTTGAAGAAATTAATACTTTTATTCATCAAGGACACATTCAATTGATCAACATTTATAATGTTACAAAAATATATATAATAAATGCTGTTCTTTTCAACTAACAAAGAAAAAAAAAAATCCACATAAATATTAAGCAGTACTGTTTTCAACATTGATAATAATCAGAAATGTTTCTTAAATTACATTTAAAAATATATTCAAATAGAAATCAATTATTTTAAACTATAATTTTAAACTTTATATACTCATATCTGGCATTTAAATTTGATGTGTTTCTTCTGGGAAAACAAAAACAAAACACTGATGACTCATGCTGCACTACACAGATTGTTGTCCAATCAAATGATCTATTAAGAGTGTCCCGCCCCCCAATTTGATCAGACTTTAAACATTTAAACTGGTAAAAGATGCTCAGTCATAATGATGATCAATATATAAAAAAAAATTAGGAATGCCATTGATTGAAATACAATCAGTGCTATAGGATAATACAGTATTGTCCCTTGTGGTTCATTACAGATGAAACCAGAGACTAAAATGAAACAAGATATAAAAAGCCTACAAGCAAAATAGCCAAGAGTGCAATAATCGAAAGAAAATATTTTTTAAATTCATCTATAGAAGTTCCCCAACAGTTCACAGAAATGCTTTATATATTTCCAATACAAAATTTGAAAGACGACAGAGTAGAGTACATAAACTACTTATACCTTTTCTATAAGGCTCAATGGCTGACACATAAACTCATGTTTGGAGGTTCTCCTGGCACAATACAAACTGCTCTACTCAAGGCTTCCTTCCTCACCAGCTGGAAAGGCTTTACTGACGCTTCCGGAGACGGGGACAGGTGCGGGACAACAGGGGTACTGTTACCCTGCTGATACTGAGTGACTACAGCTCTGAACCAATCCTAGCTGTTGCCGTTTTATTGTATCTCGTACTGTCATTCCAACTAAGCTGAAATGAATAGTGTCAAACCATATCTAACTTTAATAGAACGGTACATTTTCAAACTGAACCTAACGTTAAAGGAACTAAAAGTGAGGAAATTGCAGTGACTATCTGCATAGTACGTGGTTTCATAACGTTGTAGGAGCGAATCAGTGTTACGGGAATAGTCCACCCGAAAAAAAAAGAAAATTCTGTAATTATTTATTCACCCTCATGTCATTTAAAGCCTGAAATACTTTCATTGTTCTGTGTAAGATTAAAGAAGATATTTTGAAGAATGTTGATTGATAATCAAACCATTTCGTTTCCAATTGACTTCCATAATATGGACAGGAAATACAACGGAAGTCAATGGGATCCAAAAATGTTTGATTACAAATGTTCTTTAAAGTATCTTGTTTTATATTCCATAACAAAGACAGTCACATACAGGTTTGGATTGGAACGAAACGAGGGTGAGTAAATGATGACAGAATTTTCACATTTATTCATCTTCATCTGAAATACAACAAAACAGCACATTTCAAATGCCACAAGACATTGATTTAAATCCTGACATTTATCAACAGACTGAAGAATACTTTCCATTATCTGTCTCACTATGTCATGGCATGTCTTAAACTAGACATAAATAGACTTAACTGAGCGCACATTACCTTATCTCTGATGTAAAAGGCTCTTTTGCAGTCTTTAAATGCTAAGGGAGTGCTGAACCCATGTGACACTCTCCTAAACTCTTCCTCTCAGATTTGCACAGCGGAAACTGACACAAGGTTTCAGACTTCCTCAATTGTGGTTTCGCTGGCTGCCTCCTCCTCCCTTTATCTCCTTGTGTCTGTTTCTCTCAAGTTCACCAATGTCTTTATGCACACCACCATCAATCATATACCAACAAAAGATATATGAAAAACCTATCAACTTTATGAGCACTTAGAATCACTTTAGGAGAACTACTTAGTGTACACAAACACACACAGACATGAGCACGTAACTCAAGGGTCCGGTACACACACAAATACACACAAACAAGGCACAGTTGACCTAGTGAGACCCTTAAAGGCCTCATTCAGTCCCTGACAAAATCCTGCTTGATTATTCATTCACAAGATTATTATCCCACATGCAAAGTTGCAAACGGGTCTCTCTTTTGTACGGGCATGTTTTCTTATCAACACTACCATCTCCTGACCCAGCGTTAAGGATGTGTGGCTGTTAGTGTGTGTGTGTGGCCCCTCCCACGTCTTTCATACACACCACTCGCTGCGCTCAATCAGGAGATGATGAAATATTCAATACCAATCGACCTTGAGCAGCTTATTCTGACATGAATATTTCATATCCCAAATAAAGTCCTGTCAGAACTACAGATGATCAGTATAAGAGCTATTAGTTTCTGAAACGCGTCCAAAAGTCATTGCCAACAGATAACGGGCATCAGATGACAGGTGCTGATTAGAAGGGGTCTGTATTTAGGGATGCATGATATATCAGTGCCCTCTTGACCGATACAAGCTCATTTCCATAACATCTAACACTTTAAAACATTAATGTTAAATGTTACTGTAAACGGTAACACGTTACAATAAGGTTCATTAGTTAACATTACCTTAGTTAACATGAACTAAGAATGAACAATGCTTCTACAGCATTTATTAATCTTTGTTAATGTCAACATTTACTAATAGGCTACATTATTGAAATCAAAGGTTGTAATTTGTTAACATTAGTTAATGCACTGTGAACTTACACAAACAAACAATGAACAGCTGGATATTATTAACTATCATAAACAAAGATTAATCAATATTGTAACAAATGTATTGCTCATTGTTAGTTCATGTTAGTTAATACATTACAATAAGGTTCATTAGTTAACATTAGTTAAAGTGTTACCATGTAACTTTAGTAAATCTCATAATGAATATCAATTTTTTTATACTGTATGTTATATCAGAATATTTATAGGCTACTGTTTATAAGTTTGGGGTCAGTGAGATTTTTTTCTTCCAAAGAAATTAATACTTTTATTCTGCAATTAAATGGATCGAAAGTGACAGTAAGACATTTATAATGTTACAAAATATTTCTATTTCCAATAAATGCTGTTCTTTCTATTTATCAAAGAATCCTGAAAAAAAGTGTATAACTGTTTCCACAAAAAAACAAACATTGTTTTTAACATTGATAATAATCAGAAATGTGTCTTGAGCAGCAAATCAGCATATTAGAATGATTTCTGAAGGATCATGTGACTCTGAAGACTGGAGTAATGATGCTGAACATTCAGCTTTGCCTGAATATATACAGAAATAAATTGTTTAAAATATATTTTAACACTTTTTTTAATCAAATAAATTCAGCCTTGGTGAACAAAACTTAAAAAAAAAATCTTACCAACCCTAACGTTTCAATGTTAGTGTACAAAACATGCAGAACAAGGGAAAGGGAAAGAGAGAGCCAAGAGAGAATAAAAACATTTCACAATCTTATCTGAACTGTTACCTTTTTCTTTTCCAGTTAACTACTTTTAATCCTTTTTTTTACCCAAGATCAAATGTTGGTTAGAAAAATACACCCCATTATACAAAAAAAACAAAACAAATTTAGATAAAGAAAATGCAAGATGACCCCGCTTCAGTCTCTGCAATGCAATAATCCTTTTTTAACGCTTTTCACAGGAACTACTCAAGCTACCACGCTTCGAGAGCCATGTACTTTTCCACGCTTACGCAACTAGGCACTTGAGCATTAAATGTGTCAGGGGAATCTATGAAAAATGAATGAAAAAGAGCATGAGAACTATTTTTACAGTCTTTTGGACTCATGTGACTATCCAATCTGCCAGTTCTCCTAAAGATCAACTCAGCATCTACAAAAAGTACCTAATTATGAATAATTACATGTTTTTCCAAACACAGACAGTCTGGTGCGTTGGCACTTGAGTTGACTGGGCGGGCACATGTGTGGAAGTGCTGGGAAGATTGTGGAAGTGGGACAGACTGGATGGAAGTTGTGGTTCGTGCCGCTTCAGCATCCAAATGGCTTGTTTTTGCTTAAGTTACTAGGCTATTTATATAATAAATTCTATCCGGATTATTTTATGCCTGTTCATGCTATTGTTTGCAATGGCTTTAATCCAACCACGGACACCGTTCCATCCCTCTTTTTCCTTCCCAACTGGTTTGAAAGTTATTCCACCCTTGTTGTCCAATTCCAAAGCAACCGCTCACTAAACTCTTCCTTTAAGATCCAGGCCAAGATCTCTGCTTGATGTTTTCTGGCCTAGATCCCCCCCACACACACACACACCACACACACACACACCATTCCCTCACCTCCCCCAACCAGCATCTCCTGACAAACACTATTGCTCAGCGGCTATTGTTTAAATTGCCACGGCAACCTGGAAAACACTTGCAAAGCAACAACGAGCTTCGTCCAACAATGCTGAAAGTCACACGTCTGCTCCTTCTTCCTGTTCCTTCCCTTCATTTATATGTTCAGCAGCTTGCACTGCCACAGTTGTCGGCATGTTTACTGATGGCTGCTGCTTTGTGTTTCTGAAACACTCAGGTTTTATGAAATATGACACAGAAGACAAAACACAGCTATACTTTGCATGGAAAATCTGCCTGGATTCCCAACTTGCATCTGAGACACTAAGGCTAGTGAGTAACTTATTTGGAGCACTGAAAAAAATACCACATTTATCAAAACAAATGGTTTTTAGATGCAGTTGTTTAGTTTAGAAAAACTATTTCAAGATGAAGAGAAGGATTCTCATTTTTTTCCTTTGATTTTGTACTGGAAAGGTACTGAAACTCAAAACGTGTCTCAGTCACTGCCTATCTAAAGGTGTGAGGAGGATCACTGTTAAAGGGATAGTTCACCCAAAAAAAGAAAATGATGCTATCTATCATAGCCTATATGTAGTTTTCAAACCAGTATTACTTTTTTTTTGTCAGTGGAACACAAAATATGTTTTTTAGAATGTCCAAACACAAAGTTTTCATATGTCTTTCAAGAAGATTTGAAAGAATTGAGTGATGTGTACAGTATGAACTACTTAAAGCTGCTGTAGGTAACTTTTGTAAAAAATATTTTTTACATATTTGTTAAAACTGTCATTATGTCCTGACAGTAGAATATGAGACAGATAATCTGTGAAAAAAATCAAGCTCCTCTGGCTCCTCCCAGTGGTCCTATTGCCATTTGCAGAAATACACGCTCCCGGTCAGAAACAACCAATCAGAGCCAGGAGGAATGTCTTAGCAGTGTCAATCACGCTCGTGTACGCGCTGATCACACCCCTCTCTTGCACAGCGCAAGCCGTCGTTCAAACCAAACTCAAGATTGCCGGCGTGCTGCAGCTGTGCTAATGGCGGAGAAACAACCTAAACTGCCAATTCTCGAGTGACACCTGCTCATAAAACAAAGAGGTAAAAGGAAAAAGACCGATGACGATAAACAAGCGAAAAAGAAAGAATTACACAGAGCCCATTGACTCGGTGTCAAAACTCTAGTCGCATAACATGTAGATAAAATGTCACGCACTCTGCTAAGCAACAATTGAAACCTGCTAATTCACTGGCTTGTCATGTTGCTGAAATAATGTACTAGCACACCTTATCTAGCATTATATATCGCTAGAATAATTACTTACATACTGTAACGTTAGTTACCGTTATATTAACGTTATCTTACTAGCTATTTATAACCTATAGAAAGAGTGCAACGTTATAAAGTTAGATGTAGGCTATTGCAAAATACATAATGATTTGAGGACCAAGTTTGTAGTCAAAGTATGGGCAGGCCATAGTCAATGTAAAGCATATTGTTGACGTTTAGTCCCTATTAGTGAATGTGCCATATGATATAACTTTTTATCCGCTGTTATCGGTGGCCCTGTTTACTAGCCTGCGTGTTCACGGCAGGCTCCGCTGTGGGGGAGGAGCTGTGGAGGGAGGGCTGTAGCGCAGCAGAGAGCAAAAGGGGGTGGGACCTGTAAGTTGTGCTTGTTCAAATTTTCAGGCTAAGTCAACGTTTTCTCAAAACTCCCTACTGCAGCTTTAAAAGTACTCTTGAAGTTTTATACAACAATTATTCCCGGTCCTCAAATCTGATTGGTCGAGCAGCTTTCCAGGAGTGCTGATATTTACGGTAGTTCAACAGCAGTGGGACGTTTCTTTTATTTGTACCCGCTTTTTTCCTACGCCCCAATTTGCGCGAATTATGGGAGTAACTTAGCCTGGGTTTCCCCATGCTGCCTTTGCACAGCGCGATTTTATCCACGCTGCTAGGCAGTCTGGATACCATGGACCAGATTTTCGCCTCAGCGAGGGGACCAATCACAGAACGGGGAGGGAGCAGCAAGACGATGACGACGTCTATGCGACACACCGAAGCAGTTTGTTTATACCTATGGATCAAACATGGCAGCAGACGCGAAGTTACCTTTCGATGCAGCCTTAGATACATACGCCATCGTGTACACATAAGTCTCTGACCCATCGTCTTCTTCCTCGTCTAATTTCTGTTGCTCTACATACGTCATCTGGTATAATTGAAACGATTGGCTAAGAGTTTGAAGTTGTACAGGCGCATTTGATAGACATTCGTAGCACCCAATAAACGGCTCTGGGCATTCGTAAACCACACCTCAAATACGAGAAAATGACCACGTCTCAATCTCAATGAGACGTGGTCTGACGTTAGCCAGGCTAGGAGTAACTTTCCGTTAAGCGGAAAACAATCAGCGAAAGGTTTGCTTTATGAGCGCAATAAGCATTCTCAAAAAACTGAGTACAATAAGATGACATTATTCGACTCACCCTTCAACCATCGAACATTAAAAGGAAATTTAAAAGTGTATAAATAAATAAAAAGCGGGGAAAACATGATCAGGAGGAAAATAATGCAGCGACTGAAAAGAGCTCTTTCCATAGATATTCTTGTTATATGTGCATTAAAATACCAAGCGTTACATTATTCTTGTGACGTCTGCAAATAGAAAATTAAGGAAATATTACAGCTCAATCAGTCAAACTGACGGATAATGATTATTCATGACGCAACCTTATGATTTGGAATGATTTCTTTCAGTCTTTTTGAGTGAAACTTCTCCAAACCGGAAGTGCCTCCCATAATCTAAATCGCAGGAGTA
Source organism: Rhinichthys klamathensis goyatoka (assembly GCF_029890125.1). Taxonomy (NCBI): domain Eukaryota; kingdom Metazoa; phylum Chordata; class Actinopteri; order Cypriniformes; family Leuciscidae; genus Rhinichthys; species Rhinichthys klamathensis. The sequence continues at coordinate 32,786 of NW_026606587.1, forward strand.
TCGTTAGGAAAAAGGTGAATACTTCCACTTGTCTGTGACTTTGGTGACTCACAAAGCTTGATGCTTTGGCTTCTTTTAGAACTATTTTCATTGGAGACAATTGAACTAACTGGCCAATTTCAGACGGAATCATAAGCACAGTCAAATCAGCTGTGATTACCTGAGGCAAAATCATAAGTTATGTTCTCTATTTGAATTTTAAAATGTAATTTACTCTTGTGATGACAAGTTTGAATTTTCAGCAGCCATTACTCTAGTCTTCAGAAATCATTCTAATATGCTGATTTGCTGCTCAATAAACATTTCTAATAATTTTTCAGTTGAAAACAGCTGTGGAACTTAATATTTTTGTTGAAACTGATATTCTTTTCCAGGAAAAAAACCCGGCATTTATTGGAAACAGTATTTAGTCACACTGTAAATGTCTTTGACTTTGTCACTTTTGGTCAATTTAATGCGTCCTTGCTGAATAAATTTTTTTTTAGCGTATGTGCTTTCATTGTACAGAAAAAAAGAAGCACGAACTTTGTGCTCCATGGAAGAAAAAAAGTCATACGCGTTTGAAAAAAAAAGAAAAAAAAAGTAGATATCGTGACAGAAATGTAATTATTTTGGGTGAACTATTCAAAATAAACCAGACTGGTTATGTAATCTGGCCAGATATAATCCAAGGCGAGTCATAGTTACTTTCATTGCTATCACAGATATCTCTCAGGGAGATAAACGACTCTAAATGTTAAACACTGTGGCACATTCTCTTGACAAGAGTCTACAGATGCTATTGTAATCTGAAGCCTGAATACTAGATTACATTTCCAGTAAGACATTCTCAATGCATTTCAATACACAACTAATCAGATTACACATTATGATACAAAGTTGCAAACACATGGCAGTAGCAGATAACACAGTCATTCAATGGTACACAAGCGTCCAAGTCTGAGTACGTCGTGAGTAACAAACATCTACGAAAACAGTGAACACAAGCACCCACCACTCTCTTGTAGATCTCTGCTGCCCAGATGTCACGATGCTCGTCGCTCAGGGGTGTAAATCTTATCAATGTTTTTCTGTCTCCAGACAACACTCAATCTGAACGAATCTACCATCCGAGACAATATGAAACGATACAGGGCTTTACTTAGTCCAACTCGGACCGAGCTTCTGTGCGTACAATCGCAGTTTAAGGGGGGCGTCCGTCTGAGGAAGAGGAGGAGGAGGAGGAGGAGGAATACCCCCCATCTGCTCTGCTGTTCTAGACCTCAGATAGCGCACCAGCCAATCAGCGCGCGCTCCGACGCCCCTTTGTTCGCGCGCTGCCCCTTTAGCGCTGAAGAACATGCGTTCTGTGGGGAATCCCAAAACAATAGCCCACTAAAGAGGAAAAGAAGGAACACAAGCTTCATTTTACCCGTATTAACATGTGTGACTAAATACGCAAAAGGCTCAAATAACCCAAACAGAGCCTGCTTTATAGACTTGTGAACTATAACTAACTTTTTATTAGTTAAATAATCCTGGAAAATGTATCACGTGTCCACAATGCAACAAAAACTATTTTCAACACTGATAATAATAAGAACCATTATTAATAACGGAGCACCAAATAAATATATTAGAATGATATCCGAAGGATAATCATGTGACACTCGAGAGTGGAGTAATAGCTGCACAAATAAAAATAAAATAAAATCAGCATTGCCATCACAGGAATTAATTACATTTTAAAATAGGCTACATTAAAATAGAAGTTATTTTAGATTGTTTAATTCTTTTTTTATATATGCCTGCACGGGAATTAATTACGTTTTGAAAAAGGCTATTAAAATATAAGTTATTTTAAATTGTAATCATTTTTTTTTTTTTTTTTTTTATGCCTGCAGTTTGTTTCACTGGTTTATTCAAGGAGTAAAACATTTCTCATTCAGCAGTGGAAAATTTGGAAACAAATGGGTTAATGATGCTGACAGTGAGGATTAGATCATCATGGGTCATCGGGTCAGAAAATGAGCAAATCTGAGCTGGGAATGACTGGTATCGTTTTAATCTCTTCTTGTCATCTGCTACCCTCTGATCTCCCCATCTGTTCAGAACACAGTTAAAGGGTTAATAAAGCCTAAACAGCTCTAAAGTGTTTTGGGAGCTCAGGATTAAAAAAAGATTTAAAACTAATAGTGCGAAGTAAAAAGGACAAATTATTTTGTTCATATCTAAATATTGTGTTTTTATTGTTTTCTCTGTGTTTAAGGTTTTGTCCAGACATATTCACCATTAGACACTTCTTGTAGGCCTGTAATATATCATATGATAAATGGTGATTCCTATATTCATAACATAGTTTTGTAACAAAATAATAGTTTTTTCAAACAAATGTAATTTTACTCAGTTTATTAATGTTTTTACTCCACAGTTGTGCAGTTTTTGTTTTTTTATAATAAAAAAAAAACAGCGTTTTATGTCAAATTAACTTATAAAAGACCCCCATTTCTAACTTGACATGGTTTAGTTTAATATTTTTGCCCGTCTTCTAGAAAATGCAGTTTTAAAAGTAAAAAATTATCACTTTAACCAGTAGATGGCTGCAGAGCTCCACTACTTGCTATTTGACTAACTGAAAGACATCTTTTCACAAGTTTTTTTTTCCAGTTGGATTCATATCTACATATTCTGAAATCACAATTATAACAATAAAAATGACTTTTTGTCAAACAATTCATTATGATTAGAATCAACCCTGAACAAGATGTTACAAAGAGAAAAGTTGGAGTCTTTAGAGTTTATCATTTATTTCAAACATCTGTTTTTCATAAAATTCTACAAATTTAAACACTGTAAAAAAAATAATCATGGGTCTTGTAATTTTAAGAGAATTAGCTCAATTATGCGGTTTTATTTAGAGACACCATTGTTAGTTCCCAGCATGCTTTGCACATGGCTGGAAATGGAATATTGAAATTAAGTGTTATTTTATGTTTTTGAGTAAAGGGAAACATCTGTTAATGTTTAATGTTCAGTTATGTTTGACATTTGAAAGTTTCTATTTTGTTGAAGTTTTGATCATTACCATTGTGCAGAAGAGTAGGGCTTATGGTTAGGTTGTGAATAACTGCATGTAATGATTTTCTGAAGCATGTTCATTGAGCAACAGCTTTGCTATAATGCCAGTGTAGTAACAAATTTGATTCTGTGCTGTGCTAGCAGCATACAATATTTTAATTATGCAATATAACTCATTGTCAAATACAGACAGGATATTTCCATTCACTCGAATTCACAAATTTTTGAGCGTCAACTTAAAATAAAAAAGCATATTGCACTAAAAACATATATCAAATTCATTGTGTCATAGACTAAATAATTTAGGGGATTTTACATGATTTATTTAGGTAGATTCCATGAAAGAAATCAAGCCTTAACTACTCAAAAAAAAAAAAAGATGGTAACAATATTACACATAATATTTTTAAGTAAATAGCAGTACATTTTTTTTACAGTGAAGTGTGCCACTGTCTATGTGTGTTCTGCGTTGTTTCCGATTTTGAGGATACATTTTGTCCGTTTTCTAAGCGGGGTCAGACAAATGGAAACAATTAATTTGATTCTAATCATAAATGTAACATTATTGAAAAACTTTTTTTCAGTACAAAAAAAAAAAAGCTAAACTTTGACAAAAAGTAACTTTTATTGGTATAATTGTGATCTCATAATATGTAGATATGAATCCAATTGGAAAAACTTGTGAAAATATGTCTTTCAGTTAGTCAAATAGCAAATAGTGGAGCTCTGCAGCCATCTACTGGTTAAAGTGATCATTTTTTACTTTTAAAGTAACACTATGCAGTTTTTCAACCTTCATAATATATTTCCAAGACCCTTGTGATGGTACATCGACTTACAATAGGTTAAATGACACGTCTTGCCATAGCCTGACGTGGTCTGTATCGCTTTTACTTGCACTATGTAACTTCGGGTTTCGGGTAGTAACCGGAGCACAAAAAGAACTACAAAATTCAACTGCTTTATGGCATACGTCACTTCCCCACCACTTCCTCAAATTGTCTGTTGCCATTGTTGATTCCAAAGCCGGTGCTGGATAATCAGCGAGCGTGCGCAGGCGACAGTAGGCTAAATTATTTACGACAGCGGTAATGGACAATTCTGCTTCCAACCTGTAGGGCGACCGCAGAGGAAAAGTTCCTTGGTGTTGCTTTAAAACTGCATTTTCCAAAAGATGGGCAAAAATATTACACTAAACCATGTCAAATTATCAATGTTATCCCCATGAATGCAAGTTAAAAATGTGGGTCTTTAAGTGAAGTTTACATAAAAAGCTGTTTTTGTAAAAAATATTTCTAAATGTATATAATAAATCTAAAAAATATAAAAAATCCTCCAAAAACTGCACAAATGTGGAGTAAAAACATTAATAAAATGAGTAAAATTACATTTGTTTTTATTTTGTTACAAAATTACATTCAGATATCATTCTAATAAATGTTTTTATCTGTAAATCTAGAAAGTGTTGACAAACAAAGTCTCATGCCATTTGGACAAAGATAATTTTTATTTTTTATTTTAGCAAACGTCATTTGGTGTCAAAAAGACCCCGAACAGCGCACAAGGGTTAAGTTGTGTGTGACTAATCATGTTAACTCAAGACTGTTACGGTTAACACACACACCGGGCTGATGATGGGAGAAGCAGAAGTGAAGCACAGATATGTGTAACCTGATATACTTAATGAGTTTTCAAGATCAGACTGAAGAGAGAACTGCATTTTTTTTTAGTCACCTAAAAAGATAGTAACTCAATCTTTCATTTGAAATGCAATTTTAGTTTTTCCACCCGATACGCTTAACTAGTAATCATTAAAATAATTATTTTAAAATCTATTATTATTATTAAAGGTGCAGTAAGCAATTTCTGAGAAACACTGTTGATATTTGAAATCACCAAAACAAACACACCCCTGACCAAAATGGTCTCACCCCTATCTTGATAGTTTCACCCCCAAATTCACAAACCCGCTATGCAACACAGGCACCTCCCCCCTAATGAGTGGATATGCCCCTTACTGCTGATTGGTTACAAGTGAGTTTTGGTGCTCCATCCGATCCATTTTCAACAGCATTTCTCAGAAATTGCTAAATTGCTTACTGCACCACCCTCATGTGGTGTTCGGGTCAATTTGACCCGGAGAAGATTTTCTTTTTCCCGAAAATACTAGTTAATGTTATCGCTTTGGACTGAAACTTAGTGACTTTGTTCCCAAACGGTTTAACTAAATCTCAGGTTTTTTTTGAAATTTTTCTTATTTTTTTGTGGGAGTTTTGTTACCTTGTTACACTTGTGGTGTTCCCGGTCAAAAATGACCGGCCTATAAAAAATAGCTTATAAGTCACTCATTATACCATATTTTCACCCAATCTTGGATTCAATCTTTTTGTCAACTTGTTCTCTTTCAATTAGGACTGGTTTTATATTTCTGTTTGCATCTGATTAATCGTGGGCCTCATTTGTCTGAAAGTAGGCATCTCATTTTTTGAGTAAAAAACAAATAATTTATGAGTAAATTTGGAAATATGAAAAAAAAAATGAAAAAAATGGCTACTGTTGATCACACTAGTCTACTCTAATGTTTCACCAAGAATTTTGTTTTGAAACTTTTGTTTTGTAAAAAATATGGCACATAGTCACACTTGTGGTGTTCCCGGTCAAAAATGACCGGCCTATAAAAAATAGCTTATAAATCACTCATCATACCATATTTTCACCCAATCTTGGATTCAATCTTTTTGTCAACTTGTTCTCTTTCAATTAGGACTGGTTTTATATTTCTGTTTGCATCTGATTAATCGGGGGCCTCATTTATCTGAGAGTGGGCATCTAATTTTTTTAGTAAAAAACAAATAATTTATGAGTAAATTTGGAAATATGAAAACAAAAATATGAAAAAATGGCTACTGTTAATCACACTAGTCTACTCTAATGTTTCACCAGGAATTTTGTTTTGAAACTTTTGTTTTGTAAAAAATATGGCACATAGTCACACTTGAGGTGTTCCCGGTCAAAAATGACCGGCCTATAAAAAATAGCTTATAAATCACTTATAATACCATATTTTCACCCAATCTTGGATTTAATCTTTTTGTCAACTTGTTCTCTTTCAATTAGGACTGGTTTTATATTTCTGTTTGCATCTGATTAATTGTGGGCCTCATTTATCTGAGAGTAGGCATGGTCAAAAATGGTCACAATGGCCGACCATTGAAAGTGAATGGGAGAGACTGAAAATAACAGAACAATTTAGTTTTCAGGAGCATGTTCATTATTTTCATGTACACATATGAGCATGTGTGCTTGCAAACATCGAGCCCTTGGACCTGTGCATGTATCGATACATTTATACACACGCTACCCAGACACACACACGTTAAAACACACAAACTTTTTTGAGTATTACACACATTCTTTTCCACAGAGAGAAATTTGATTCTACCCTAACCTGCATCTAATATACATTTATCCATCTGACATTACCACACACACACACACACACACACACACACACACGCGCACGCGCACACACACACACACACACACACACACACACACACACACACACACACACACACACACACACAACTGGCCGTGACTGCAGTGACCCGGCTTCAAAAGAATCATGGTCTTGTTTCATCACAGCTTCCAGACAAAATATTATGACATTTTGTTTTGGAACTGTGAGGTTCTCACACAGAACTAGACAATATTTACAAATATACATCATGTGATAGCACAGGCATATATAAAATGCCTCACAGCACCTTGCTTGTCATTCATTTGTGGCAGCACAATGGCAAAACAGCTCTGCACATGATGTTATTCATCAGATTTTTGACTCAGAAACTAGTGAGGAGGAGGACATGCAGGATGCATCTTGCAGTAAAGATGTTTCTGAAGAGGAAGGCCTTCAGAAGAAAACCTGCCTTGCCTCATAGGTGGGGATGAAGGCCAGGACAAAGTTCCATCTTTTGACCAGAATGAAACGGTAACCTCAGCTGGGCCCTCATCACTGGAAGACTGCTCCTCATCAGTTGTTTCAAGCTCCGTAGCCGATTCAGTGGTGCCTTCCTCTTCAGAAACATCTTTACTGCAAGATGCATCCTGAATTTCCTCCTCCTCACTAGTTTCTGAGTCAAAAATCTGATCACGGCCTGTGTGTGTGTGTGTGTGTGTGGTAATGTCAGATGGATAAATGTATATTAGATGCAGGTTAGGGTAGGATCAAATTTCTCTCTGTGGAAAAGAATGTGTGTAATATTTTAAAAAGTTTGTGTGTTTTAACGTGTGTGTGTCTGGGTAGCGTGTGTATAAATGTATCGATACATGCACAGGTCCAAGGGCTCGATGTTTGCAAGCACACATGCTCATATGTGTACATGAAAATAATGAACATGCTCCTGAAAACTAAATTGTTCTGTGATTTTCAGTCTCTCCCATTCACTTTCAATGGTCGGCCATTGTGACCATTTTTGACCATGCCTACTCTCAGATAAATGAGGCCCATGATTAATCAGATGCAAACAGAAATATAAAACCAGTCCTAATTGAAAGAGAACAAGTTGACAAAAAGATTGAATCCAAGATTGGGTGAAAATATGGTATAATGAGTGATTTATAAGCTATTTTTTATAGGCCGGTCATTTTTGACCGGGAACACCACAAGTGTGACTATGAGCCATATTTTTTACAAAACAAAAGTTTCAAAACAAAACTCCTGGTGAAACATTAGAGTAGACTAGTGTGATCAACAGTAGCCATTTTTTTTTCAATTTTTTTTTTTCATATTTCCAAATTTACTCATAAATTATTTGTTTTTTACTCAAAAAATGAGATGCCTACTCTCAGACAAATGAGGCCCCCGATTAATCAGATGCAAACAGAAATATAAAACCAGTCCTAATTGAAAGAGAACAAGTTGACAAAAAGATTGAATCCAAGATTGGGGGAAAATATGGTATAATGAGTGACTTATAAGCTATTTTTTATAGGCCGGTCATTTTTGACCGGGAACACCACAAGTGTGACTATGTACCATATTTTTTACAAAACAAAAGTATCAAAACAAAATTCCTGGTGAAAATGTTAAGTTGACTAGTGTGATCAACAATACCAATTTTCTTCAGATTTTATTTAATATTTCCAAAATTATTCACATTTTTTTTAAAAAATACTCAAAAAATGAAATGCCTACTCTCAAATAAATGAGGCCTATGATTATTCAGATGCAAATCAAAATATAAAACCAGTCCTAATTGAAAGAGAACATGTTGACAAAAAGATTGAATCCAAGATTGGGTGAAAATATGGTATAATGAGTGATTTATAAGGTTTTTTTTATGGCCCGGTCATTTTTGACCGGGAACACCACAGGTGTTATAGGGTTTTAAACACCACATGAGGGTTAACAACAATATAATAATGATACACACAAACAAATACACATAAAAAAAAAAGACAAAAGACATTATGATTTGCTCAGAAACATCTTATTAAATATCTTTAGGAAGATGGAACAAAACAATTTCTGCTGTTTCTACTAACAGGAGCTCAAACGGCTGGTCCAAGAATATAGCACATTCTGCACTTAATATAGATATTCTTTTATTTATAATAGTCTCAAAGCATTGCACCTCTTTCTAAATCTATTAACATGAACAGGAATTAATGTTAGAAAAATACAATATGGAAACAGTCTAGTTAAAAAAAATATTCAATCAAACTAAAGATAAAAAAAAAAGACAACAACAACAAAAAAATATTTGTTTTACTCTTAAATAATATATGTAACAAAGTGGTGCGCTTTGCAGCATGATGGTTTAAGATTATATGTTTTTTTTCCCAAACATCTTTTTTTTGTCTGTAAAAAACAAACTGATGTATAAAAAAACCAAGAATAAAACATTAAAAAGATATTACTATTGAGATAGAGCAAATATATTCTTCAGATGTATCCCCTTCAAAATAACTGAAGGGTTGTTTCTCTTTGAATCACATGCCACAATGTTATTAAGACCCATTACAACCTTTAAATCTCAGCAGATACTGGGATACATCACAACTGCTTGTGTTACCAAAATATTCTCATATCAAAACCATATGTAGCGTCAATATTGTTTCAGTACTAATAATAATGTGAATATTGGCCAACGATTATATATATATATATATATATATATATATATATATATATTATATATATATATATATATATATATATATATATATATATATATATATATATATACACATACATATACACATATATATACACACACACACATATATACCGTATATTTAACTAATCATCCTCATTACTGGACAAACAAGTATGTATATGTCACTGCCATTGAAACCTTTATGATTGACAGATAAATCAACAGCACATGATGAAAAGGGTCTTCATAAGTGGTCATATTCCGTTTTCAATAACATTACAATAAACTATTGAAGGATAAAAGAGTTCGGAGATGAAGACTGACACCACTGCAAGCACTATGGGTGTGAATGGAAGGGGCTTTAGAGGCAAACGGCACACTTTCTCAGTTGCATTTACTTTGGATTCTCAGACAATCATTAAACAAAACTTCAGAGTGCTGACTGTTTTATAATAAAATCTTTCAGGAACAAAAAGTGCTATAGCTATGGATTCCTTATGACATACAGTATGTTGTATGTTTTGACATTGAGGGATTTGGATTGTAATTATTATTCTACTCGATTACTGTAGCATTCTGTTCCAAGTGTTCACTAAACAAGATCTGACTTAGGTCCCAAATACTGTCACGCAAGTATCCTCAAACAAGTTAAAACACTCTGTGATTGGTTCTTTCCTGTGATAATGCACAGAGCGCTTTTTTTTTTAATAAGGCTGAAAACAAAGTAACAGTTGTAACATTGTTACCAAGTGAAATGGTCCTTGCATAATTAGGGGTTTCTGTAAAAAACAAAAAAAAACAAACAAAAAAAAAACAACAACAACAACAACATAGGATCAGAAGGCTATATTACAGGTTAGCTAGAGTGTGTGTGAGAGAGGGAGAAAACTCAGAAACATGTTTGTTGGAATGACCCACTGGGGAAGCACCAGTTATGTTGTAAATATTGAGACTGTGGAAATATAAAACGTCAATTTCTTTCTGCATCAAGCTGACCAGTTGCAACACACACACTCCTTCAGTAGATCAAATCAAACATTTAGAGTGGAGAGTTACTTCTCCCATTCCCTGCTTTCAATCTTACAGTCAGCAAAGGATTTGCACAAAGATTGTAGATGTAGGACATATAAATAAATAAATTACACACCAACAAAAGAAACTCTGCATCTAAAGTGGATACAGTATGAGATGGCAAGCCTCTGATACAGATACGACCATCAGATTGAGCTCCAAGTGAGGTTATCACAGAGGTGAAAGCACAACTGCACACTTTTAAATCAAGTATAAAGGCTCTTTCATGACCGCTGATGTCAACAGTCCATCTGAAAATGAGAGTCTCCAACGACAGTGTGAAATTGGGATGCTCAACAATTGGTTTCAATTGTGTAACAATAACTGAAAGTGTACATTTAAAGACTTTTTGTATTGTATGTTACTGTAAAGATCATAAAAAGTATGTAAACAAAAAATACTAGGACAACTAAATATTAATGAATAGTAATCATTGTGATAATGGAGTATAAAGGCCAATTCAACAAACGCTGATCAACGTGGACAATCAGCAGATTACGGTACGCCGCTTCTCAAACATTTCGTGACTCGAAAAAGGCGATTGAAGGCGAAAAAGGCGATGAACACACGGATCCGTCAAAACCTGCCGAAGTGTCTTGCCATTGGTCGCCGTCTGTCGGTGCAGTGTGAATTGGCCTTAAAGGGAACTATCCCTTTAATAGGATCTATACAGTTGCAGAGCCTGTCAATAGATGCCCACTAAATGCCCATCACCACCCAAAAACAAACCACATCTCCAGTGCTTGTGGGATCTACGTACATTATAAACCACATTCACTTGAACAGCAGTGAGGAAGTGCCACCTATAATCAAACAAATGACAGACCAAAAATGTGGCGCACAAAAGAGGGCTCAATAGGTTCCGACAAAAATAAAAATGCCTTCTTTCAATGGGACTGCCTGAGTGCAACCATCAAGTTTTTTCCTTCCTTCTTTTAAAAACCATGCACTGACTGACTATACATTCGTCTTCCGTGTCATTTTACCTACTGCATAGCTATCTGCCTAGTGTACACCTCTGAAACTTGCAATCATTACAATTTCGAGGTGGCAAAGAACAGTATTTATTACTGGTGATAAGAAACGCCCCCTTCAACGTTAACTATTTATCAAAATAGCAGCTAACTAACGACATGGCCAAAACATAAATTTGTATGACTGAATCTTTTTCCTTACATTTAAGGCATTGGGACTTGCACATTTGGAAGCAAGACTCGGACACTGGAAGTTAAATTAGGAACAAGCGAACTACATTTTGTGCGTTAATTCAAGCAGTGCAATTCAAACATAAAGCACAATAACCTTGCATCACTACTAGCTCCACTCGCTTTAACGGGATCCAGAACAGTGCCATGCATAAAGCGAGTATGGGCATGTTTGTGTGTGTTGTGAATGTGAAGGTGTGTGACAGCAGCCACTGCGTGCACGCAGGCACTCATTAGTACATCATTTAATTTCAAACACATCCAATTATCTACACATTGATGCTTTGTGCAGACGGAGCGGTGCAGGTCAGACAAAAAAGGAACGCTGATATTGGAAATTTGGTCGATTTTCCATCTATCAAGTCTCTGTTGTCATATCCTCCCACACTGAAAGAGATGAACAAGGACACCCTGCATTGCATCCACTCGCTGTTGTCATGGAGACACCTTCAGATGAGCTCCCAAGCTGCTGCGCTGTCAGAGTTTTCAGCAGCCGTATTAACATATAGAAACCAACTTTAGTGTTGATGACAAACTTGATGAGTGAATCAAAAAGGATAGAGTTTTTAAAGGATTGTGGGATGAGAAGAGTTTATAGCTGGCTGTTCATTAAGCGACTGGACTGTAGATTTCACTGACTGGGTGGAATGAAGCTTTGTGGCAACCATCTAAAAACCTACCGGTGCTAAACACTATACCCCACTTTCTCCCAGTTCTGGCTTTGTTGGCATTTCGTCCTCTCTCCTGTCGCGGCGTTCATGGCAGCTGCGGGTGAAGATGCTCCATTGGTAGCCAGCGAAAGTGGGGCTGATTGGGATGTACTTGAAAATGCGATGGCGCCGCAGGAAGTCCATACCAAAAGGAAGGTCGTAAGACTCCATTCTTTCCCGTTTAGATGTGCTGCTTCTACGATTCATCTTACGGATGCCCCTTTCCTCCGGGGTGCCTGGAATAATATAGAGACAGAATGAACTAAAGCATGACCAACAAGAGAGAGAACAAAAAAAAAAAAGTTTACAATGTTTAAATAACTCTTCGAAAAATTTTACATTTTTTTTTTTTTTTTTGCTTCATCAGAATGGGATGCCACTTGGTGACTTTTGTTGCATTAGATATGTGAAAACACAAAAATTCCTGGATATGATTTGGATATGTTAAAGGGTACCAAAAAAAAAAAAAGTCACACTTGGCTCTTTCGTGGTCTAAAATGACCAACATAAAAAGACAGTTTTTTTAAGAGTGTATTATGAGATTGGCACCTACCAGGAATAGTATTATCCAGCACAAACGCCACAGATCCTCCAACAAACATGGCAGTTGTAAGCAGAACGTTCAGCACCTGATCTATCTGCACTATACCTATGACAGAAGAAAAGAATAAGAATGCTTACATTGTTCCTCATGTAATCATTTCCCATGAAAGTATGCATGTATTGGTGTTTGGGCATCTACCAGTGACGAGGGGGTTTTCTTTGAGGTAGCTGGGCAGCACCAGGCCGAAGAAGATGGAGAAGCCAAGGACAAACAGGTTGCGGGACGAGTTGAGATCCACAAACTGCAGGTTGGAAAGGCCGACGGCGGTGATCATGCCGAATAGCGTGCAGAACAGCGCTCCCAGAACTGGGTCCGGCAATGATGCGAATAGAGCACTGAATTTACCCACCATACCTAGCAGTAGCATCAGTGCTGCACCATACTGAATAACCCGCCTGCTGCCCACCTACACAATAAGACACACAGAGAGAAGAAACACTCATTTAAATGTACTACATTTTAAGCATTAGGATGTCAAAGCAATGGTTGTCAGTGATGGTTAAAGGTTCTCAATAAAATCAGGCCTCAAAGATTCTTTTCTGTGCAGTTTGATGTCACTGATCTATTGAATTATATGACAATTACACAAATGACAACAAAAACACTGTTATTTATATACAGTAACAACTGAGAACCTGCTAAATGAGAACCTGTCAACTGAAATATACAAAAGTTCGGGGTGGGTATGATTTTTAATGTTTTTTAAAGTCTCTGATGCTCACCAAGGAAGTAATTATTTGATCAAAAAATACAGTAAAAACAGTAATATTATGTGAAATATTACTACAATTTAAAATGTGTTTTCTACCTTAATACATTTTAAAGTGTAATTTATTCCTGTGTGGCAAAGCTGAATCTCCAGCATCATTACTTCATTGCTTAGTGACTTCAGAAATCATTAAAATATTCGGATTTTGCTGCTCAAGAAACATTTCTTATTATTGTTGATGTTGATACAGTTGTGCTGCTTAATATTTTTGTGGAAAACCTGATGTATTTTTTGTCAGGATTCTTTGATGAATATTAAATTTCAAAAGCCTTTATTTCTAAATCTTTTGTAACATTATACGCGTTTTTATTGTCAATTATTGCACCCTTAAAGAATAAAAAGTATTCATTTCTTCAGAAGAAAAAAAACCCTTAATAACCCCAAACTTATGAATGGTAGTGTCCATGAACAAGCTGATATTTAGTTCATTCCTAAACTGCTGTAAAATCAAGGTAGAGGCCTCATTAGAAGTAGCAGAATGTGTGATGAATAAATAGTTCCCATGGGAACGGCCCTGTGGGAGTACATAGCCAGTCAGAGCTTATTTCTTTAATGAAGTTCACTGGCAACTCAAGAGCTGCTCTCTTCAGCATTTACAGTCTTAAGGGTGCTAATGATCCACTGCAGTCACATGCTGCTATGTGCTGTGTGCCACATGGGCTGTTCACTGTATGTGCTTTTACCACCCAGCTCCTTGAAGCCAAGCACTGTTGATGGTGAAACTGGTTTACGAGTCAAGATGGTGCCATTTTGTTTTCGTTCATTGTAAGTAAATGCACAAAATGAGGGGGGTTAGAGAGTCGGACATGTTACCCCCAAGGTTGCTGGTCTGATTCTCAATACAGGCAGGAAAAATGCAGGTGGGGGAGTGAATGAACAGCGCTCTCTTCCACCCTCAATACCCACGACTGAGGTGCAATTGAGCAAGGTACCTAACCCCCAATCGCTCCCTGGGCACCACAGCAAGTGGCTGCCCTCTGCTCTGGGTGTGTGTCCACGGTTTGCAGTGTGTGTCTTCACTACTCACTGCTCCTAATGTGTCTGCATTAACTTGAATGGGTTTAATGCAGAGGACAAATTCTGAGTATGGGTTACAATTCTTGGCCTTCACGTCACAAAAGAAATATAAGAGAGGGTGAAAAGGAAAAGATCCAGATCCTACTTTTGTGATGCCCAGCACTCCGATGTTTGGGCTCGAAGATGTGGAGCCATTTCCTGTCCCAAAGACGCCATCGAGGACACAGGAAATGCCCTCCATAAAGATCCCTCTGTGGAAAAAAATTCCATTATGGGAATGTGGAACGAATTAGATTAGGACAATAAAACATGCTAGATGTCTCATCAGTTTTTATATCACGTGCTGCTGTGTCTTTGTGTTGTACCTGTTAATGGCATGTATAGGTGGAGGAGGGGCACAGGAGAGACGGGCACAGGCGTAATAGTCTCCAATGGACTCTATGATACTGGCAACCACAGCACTCAGCATCCCAATCACCCCTGCTGCTGACACTGTAGGCAACCCCCACTGGACTAGAACACACAACAGTCACACAAAGCATTATGGGCAATCTAAGCATGTTAGTATACAGAAATACCTATAGAAGGATTATTTAATATATTATATTCACAAATATGCTCATACATTGGACTGCTGTAACACACAGAAGCTCTTCTCCAAAACCTTGTGAGATCCTAAATGGCATGGAGAAACCTAGTAGCGAATAACTCTACATGCCACATTGGCTCAACAACAAATGATTTCAATAGAATTTGGTGTTAGCATGTTGCTACGTTATGATACTTTAATGAGCAGTAAATAGAAAACACAAATATTGTATAAAACACCATCTGACAATTTTCAGTATTAAAGGAAATATTTTTTTTTTCACTTAGCTTGCAGCGTATTATAGGATTGTCTTTACCATGAAGGATACATGTGATGCTGCCTTATAATTTCCCTTGTAGTGTACTTCAAATAGTATAAGTGCACTTCTTTTTTACAAGTGCACATTAAATGCAGTTAAGTATCATTTTTAAAAAACTGTACTTAAAGATAATATTACTGAAATAAGAGGACACTTAAGAGTAGTTTCTTGACTGTTTCTAATACACTTAAAGCAGCACTCAGTAAGAATTCCGTTTTTGTCAAACAGCGACCCCTAGAGTCGCTGTGGAGCACTTGTACTGTCGTGAATAGCACTCACGCAGAGATGGCTCGCACTCACGGCCGGATCCCCTCCCCCTGTACACCGGTACCTGTTCAGTAGGATGGACGCTGCAACGAGTGGAAATAAGGTATGGCCCCTTTAAGAGCTGCGCGCGCCCAACACCACATGTATACGGCGCCGGGTAATTTCTGTTTGATGCTCATTTTATCAGAATTTTATCAGATCTGTTTTTTTGCCGTAAAGCAATTCGTTACCTCGCGAGACCTGATATCACACGATACTTCCTAACACTCGGCCCAAAGTTGCAAGGGTGGTTTTGCGGCTCACAGGCAACAGGGGGGTGCGAGACGACCACCATTCAACACGAAATCAGTAATATAAACATTACAATGACTCCAAAGCTGTTCGGTTAAGGTAAAAAAGTTACTTAGTTCACCTTTAAGTACACTTTTAATGAATGTCTTGTATTAATGTCAAATTAGAGCAACACATACATGCGCACACACACAGTTTCACTATATTAGGACATTGAGGAGATTGCATAGACTTCCACTGATTTTATATATCAGAATAATATACCCAGGGGTGTCCAAACTTATTTTTAAAGGGGTCATCGGACGCAAAATTCACTTTTATATGGTGTTTGCATATAAATGTGTCTTTGCAGTGTGTGTGGACACAACCACCATACAATGAAAAAATTCCATTCACTCCTTTTTTTTTAATCCTCAAAAAGCCTAAACACTCTCAATAATCAAGCCGTTTGGATTTTCTGAGGAATGATGTCATATTGCTCATGCTCGGCCCACGACCACTGACGGACTGTCCTGTATTCGCATATTTCTGCCCTCAGCCATTTGTATATTGTCTGCCAAGGCAGCATTTTATGTGTCTTGTGTCAAAACGCCCCACGGAAGAGAGGGGTGGGGTGAGCAGTTGCTCATTATCATTTAAAGAGACATGCACCGAAACGGGTCGCTGTGAACAGAGCTGTTTTTGAGGAGGTAAAAAGGGTGTTGTTTTACACAACTATTGAGGAATTTTAACCAAAGTATGTTACAAACTTTTCATGAAGGCCCTAAAGAATCATACCAACTTGTGGAAAATGGGCATCCGATGACCCCTTTAAAGGGGACCAGATTCGATGTTGTGGACATGCCTGGGGGCCGGATACTTGCCCTTCATATATATATATATATATATATATATATACACACACACACACTATATATATATATATATATACACACACACACTGTATATTATATATTAATGACACACACACACTTACAGGGGTAGGGTATCTTAAACCAGGGAGCGGCTGCCAGGATGCCCTGTCGAGCATCTGTTCGGGCGTAGAACCCATATTTGCCCTTCTCAGGAGGAAACACGTCAGTCACCGTGAAGATGAAACACAGAAACCATGACACAAGGATAGCCATGATGATCTACAGAGAGAGAGAGAGAGAGAGAGAGAAAGACAGAGAAACCCAACAACTTAAAAAAAGTAACTCAGACTTTTGAACACAAAGCCAGACATGTTATCCAACCTCCTTCACTAGCCTTCACAACAGCAGACAACACTGACCGAATCATCATCAAGGATCAATCTGTGTATATTTTGGCTAGCCTCTATCTGCCTCCCACGCTCACTTTCATTGCCATGTCATTGTCTGCTGTGCTTCCATTAAAAAACCCAGGCCAAAAAGACCTCATCTCTGAAACAGCCTGGCAATTACGGCTGTCGTCAGAGCTGACGGCGGATTACGAGCGCTGCCAAGGGTCTGAAAGTGCCAACTCATGCTACTGGGAGCTGGAGACACCAGACTGCTAATGATCATGATAATTCCATTCATGGGAATGTGGATCACTTTGGAAATAAAAGATGCAATAAACTGATCCTTGAGATCTGGAACAAAATATGTCTCACAAATTTACCTGCCAATAGATTAAATAAGCAACATTTGCAGTGAAAATAATCAGAGATGATCGCTTGAACATTAAAAAAAAACCGAAATATCAATCTAATTTCAGCCGCTATGAGGTTTTGGTGTTTTATTATTGTTTGTAATTATTCTCATATATTCTATCACAATTTTGGCAACAACAACAAACAATCAAAAAAAAAAAAATTTAATATATATATATATATATATATATATTAGTGCTGTCAAACGATTAAAATATTTAATCGCGATTAATCACATTAATGTCATAGTTAACTCGCGATTAATCGCAATTAATCGCATATTTTAATCTATTCTAAATGTCTCTTGATTTCTTTTTGTCCCATTCTTTTTTCTCATTTTAATGCTCTTATCAACATGGAAAAGTGGATCAGCTTGCTTTGTGCAAATGTTTTATTTATTGAAAACAACATTGACTATACTGTGTTCAATTTCACACTAACATTCTCACTTGGAGCAAATAATCTCTCACACAATGTAACACTGTCCATCAATAAAAGGGTGAAAGAAAGACTGACGAGGTCCTGATATTGACGAGGGGGTGGAGAATTCGCATCAGCTGTGTATGTGTATGTGCTTGGCCATCATCAAGTAGTATTTCAGACTGGACGTGCTGCGATGATGATAGCACAGTTCACAACGACAAAACACAGATCACTTTGGTCTTGTCAATGGAACCATTTGGCACCTTTTTAAAAGTAAACTTTCCATTCAGAATCTTATTGGCATCCATTTCGGCGTCTCACGCTCGTCATCCACTCAGAACGTAACTTTAACCTACTATTTGGCCGGCTCGCAAGCCCAAACAAGTGTGTGCGGCGTGCCTGTTGTTTTGTTTCCGGTCTAGCTAGATCCGCTTGCGCTTTCAAAACATCCTCGCGCGGCGCAAGCCATTGAAATGAATGGGTTTCATAGCACAGCGCATGCCGCGTCCTGTTGCAAAAGCATGTGAAAAAAAACTACAAAGTTTGCTAGGCCAAAAAGACCGTTAATCGCGCAATAAAAAAATGAACGCCGTTAAAATGGGTTTGCGTTAACGCCATTAATAACGCGTTTAACTGACAGCCCTAATATATATATATATATATATATATTTTTTTTTTAATGGCACTGAAAAAAAAAATCCTTTGAATTTATATATATATATATATATATATATATATATATATATATATATATATATATATACACACACACACACACACACACACACAGAACCTGTTAGAAGTTTGGAATTACAATTACATTACATTGTTTTAATATTTTTGAAAGTCTCTTATGTTCACCAGGGCTGCATTTATTGAATCAAAAATACAGTAAAATAAAAACAGTACAATTTTGAAATAAAATACTCGTTTTCTGTTTAATACATTTAAAAATGTAATTTATTACTGTGAAGCAAAGCTGAATTTTCAGCATCATTAATCCAGTCTTTAGTATCACATGATCCTTCAGAAATCATTATAATATGCTGATTTGCTGCTCAAGAACCATTTATTATATTATTGTCAATATTGAAAACAGTTTTGGCTGCTTAGCATTTTTGTGGAAACAATGATTCCATTCAAACATTTGAGGCAAGATAAAAAAAGAGAGAAATTAATACTTTTCATCAAGGATGCATTAAATTGATCAAAAGTGATTTTGATCACTTTTATAGTGTTACAAAAGATTTCAATTTAATAAATGCAAAAATGCAATTCATTGAACTTTCTATTCGTCAAAGAATCCTGAAAAAAGCATCACCATTTTCACAACAATATTAAGCAGCACAACTGTTTTCAACATTGATAAGAAGAAATGTTTCTTGAGCAGCATATTAGAATGATTTCTGAAGGATCATGTGACACTGAAGACTGAAGTAATGATGCAGGAATAAATGACATTTTAAAATATATTAAAATGGAAAACAATTTGAAATGTTTCTAAACAAAAAATCTTAATGTTTACAAACTTTTGACAGGTACTGTGTATTATATAAGATATATATATATATTATCTTGGATTAATGTGGAGAAACTCACTGGGAACATCTTGAACAGCTGGAAACGGTAAGACGTCCAGCCTTTTTTAGATTTGTAGATGGGGAGCGGCAACTGGATGTTACGAGCGTACTGAGAGAACAGCAGCACCAGGAATATGGTTCTGTTTAAAAGAGCGGAGAGAGAGAGAGTTTACACGCTGAGTCCACAGAGCCAAAGATTGGTTACATACACAGCCAAACGTGTTTGTGTGCAAGTCGTACTCACAGCATGGCAATGCCCCAGTGTTTGCCTGCCCTCTCTCCAGCAGCCTGGAAGCCGGAGAGTCCGATGAGGGTGACAGTAGGTGTGATGGTGAGCGGCCCGATGTACTTCAACAGGACACCTGGCAAACCTAAGGCCCCTATGACCACCTCGATTAGAGACGAGACTATTATAGCACCCTGGATCTACAGAGAGGGAGAGAGAAAGTAAATCTAATCATACAAACAATCTAAAAGAACCAAACAAAGAAGAAAAAGAGAGGAATTTACAATAAAAGTGGTAAAGGTTGAAAGCCATTAAGGTAGAAAAGTGACATTGACAGTCCTCTAGACAGCGTAATGCTCCATTTAATCGAATTCAGCTCAAGTTGCTTAATCTTCCATGTCTGCCACGGTTTAGACCAAAATCAATATTAAATCTGTTTACACAAGTCTCTTAAAAGACAGACAAAGAAACACAAAAAAAAAACAAGCAAAAATGTATGTAGCATTCATACCTTAGAAGCAATATTTATAGTGGCCTCTAAGAGTATTTGAACACTTATCACTGCATTACTTCAAAAGAAGGTCTAGGTCTACAGTTATTCCTTTTATTTGTGCGTTAATTACATTTTATTGCAAGTTATATGCACATTATTATATAATTGTATATACTAGTGACAGTATATCTTCATTTACAGACATTTCTATTTCAAATAAATGCTGTTCTTCTGAACTTTATTAATAAAAAAATTGTCTCACAAAAATATTAAGCAGCACAACTGTTTTCAACATTGATAATATCCATCCATCCATCCATCCATCCATCCATCCATCCCATCCTCTGTAGAGTCATGGGAAAATAGTAGTGTTATTTTAAATTGTTTTCTTTCATAATATTACTGCTTTCATTGAATAGATCAAATAAATGCAGTCTTGTTATTGAATGAAGTCTCTTATGCTTATGGCAAGGCGACTGGGTCAGAGTATTTCTGAAATGGCATGGTTTGTGTGTTGCTTCCAGTCAGCATGGTGAGAATTTACCAACAGTGGTCCAAGAAGGGACAAACCACAAACTAGCGACGGGGTGTTGGGCGCCCAAGGCTCATCGATGCACGAGGGCAACGGAGGCTTTCCCGTCTGGTCCGAGCCAACGATAATGACGGTTATGGGAGGAATGTGTTACAACACACAGTGCATCACACTATGAGCCCTGTCCGCCGTCAAAAGTGCCTTCAATGGGCACCAGAGTGTCGAAACTGGATCTTAGAGCAGTGGAAGAAGTGCGCCTTGTCCTGTGAGTCCTGATTTATTTTACATCACGTGGGACGACGACAAGCTGGTGGAGGGAGTGTGATGCTCTGGGTAATGTTTTGCTGGGAAACTCTGGATTCGGCCATGCTATTGGTTAACGATCCAGTTTTTTTAGTAACTTTGCAGTGATAGTGGTCCTATTGATGTCATGACAGTTTTTTTTACATCATAGCCATGTTCATGATCACGTCCCAACCATATCACCCTGTAGCTCAAGACTGGTTGCCCACTGAAGCTAAGCAGGGCAGAGCCTGGTCAGTACCAGTATTTTTTGATGTATCTGTGAAGCACTTTGGTCAACATTCGTGTTGTTAAAAGGTGCTATAGAAATAAACTTTGACCTTGACCTGGATGGGAGACCTCCTGGGAAAACCAGGCTGCTGCTGGAAGAGGTGTTAGTGAGGCCAGCAGGGGGTGCTCACCCTGTGGTCTGTGTGGGTCCTAACGCCTCAGTATAGTGATGGGGACACTATACTGTAACAAGCACAGGCCTTAGGATGAAACATTAAATCGAGGTCCTGACTCTCTGTGGTCATTAAAAATCCCAAGACACTTCTCGTAAAGAGTAGGGGTGTAACCCCGGTGTCCACATTCCCTCCATTGGCCCTCACCAGTCATGGCCTCCTAATGATCCCCATCAACTGAATTGGCTCTATCACTCTCTCTCCTCTCCACCTATAGCTGGTGTGTATTGAGCCGTTGTTCTGTGGCTGCCGTCGCATCATCCAAGAGGATAATGCACACTGGTGGTGGTTGAGGAGAGATCCCCTGATATGATTGTAAAGCGCTTTGGGTGTACAGCAGTACATAATGAATTTCCTCATTCATTCATGATAGCACCTAGGGTCCCACAATCCCATGGAGCAATCCTGTTAAAACCCACTATAGACCTTAACTTTCCACTTTATTTAATTAGTTTCACACCAGTTCCTCTATCGGTTTTATGTTCCTCATTAAATACTTCTGTTCTCATCTCTTTCGGCCTTTTTGTTTTAACACACCTCTCGTATCCTGGGGTACCAGATGTCTTCTGTGTGTGGCAGCTCTGTGGCATTTAATACAGCAAAACCTGCAGAGAAACATGACAATCCGATTACTGACTGAGAAGGTACATGAGTGTGTGCAGGGTTGCTGCAAATTTAAGGCTTTTTAAGACTTTTTAAGTCCTGAAAAAAAAATAAAAAAGAAAAAAAAAGTAATACTTTAAGCTTGGGGTTGACAAATGATCTCTTGATATTTTGGGGAATTTTGTCAATAATAATAATATTAATAATTAGAATATATTTTAGTAACTCTTTATTTTACAGTGTCCTTGTTACATATGTCACATGTACTTACCATAGCAATAAAAGTAAATTATGCATAATTACATGCAACTAACCCTCAACCAAATCCTAATCCTAACCTAACCCTGTAGTAAGTACATGTAGTTAATTAATATTACTCAGTACTTTATTTTAAGGTGTCATTTTTGCAGTGTAATTAAGGGTGTATTCACACCAGGAAAGTCCAATAGTTCACTTGCTTTGGTCCGGACCAAATACATTTTTTTTTTTTTTTTTGTACGGTTCGCTTTCACACCGCTCTTTTTGGAAGTGAACCAAAATTTGTAAACAAAACCACACGTGTGCTAAGGTCGTCCATTCATTGGACAAGGATTCTCAAGTAGGGAAATCAGGAACTGCAAAAAAAGGCTCAGCATGGAGATATTTCGTACTGCAATATTTGTTATTTTACTAATTTTGTGTTATTCTGTACAAACGCAATATGAAGAAACTGCGCAGAAAACGGATAAGGTATAAAGTTCTCTTACGAGAGGTTCTCTCGTATTGCGTAAGCTAGCTTACGCTGCGGGAAAGATTCATCTTGCTGAGATATTGAAGCCAAAAAATTATTTCATAATTTGTATCCATTGACAACGCAGTTCCTCTGCGGCAGACCTAGAGCAGGCTAGCTAGCAGCTCATTGGTTCGCTCAGAGAGAACTGCTTAAGCCTATGGGAGAGCGGGGCTGAACCCGCTTCCAATGAGAGGCGCCCGCGCGCTCATTGCGTCATGGCCCGCCAGAATGGGCGTGGCTATGGTGTATATAACAGTCTCTCCCAGGCTTATATGTTGATTCATTTCATCTTCAGCGAGCTACACGCTTCTGCTGTCCTGAGAAAAGCCGCCGTCGTGGAAAAAGGCACCTTCTAGCGAGCATCTGGGAGTCTGAGGAAGCCGGCCGTCTTCGCCACCTTCAGCCGTCCTGCAAGCTAGCGCCATCCGACGGATTCATATCCTTTACCAAAAAGCTTCTTGTATTGTGTGTGTGTGTGTGTGTGTGTGTGTATCTAAAAGAGCAGCGAGCGTCTTTTTTAAGATGCCTCGCACACCTGCGGCTCATGCCGCGTCCCTCTCAGCGCCAGAGCCCGCCTTCTTCTGCGCTCTCTGCCTGGGACTGGGACACGCAGAGCTTTCTCTCGCCAACGGCGGATGTTTCCTCTGCGATTGGGCTTCTGTTGTTGACCCTGCGGGCTCGACTCGAAGCGTTACGCCGCCTCCCCCTCTCACCGCCTACGAGCGCTGAATGGGGGACGAGCCGCTTACAGCTGTGCCAACCGCGGCTAGCTTTCTTTACTTTACAAGAGAGCTAGCCCGGCCCCATGCATACGCGTCACCGGCAAGTGGGTTTATAGTGCGTTAAGTTCCGTCGAGGCCGAACTAGTCGCTGCTATCACACCCTCTTATCTGCTCGCGCTATTAAGCCTGTGTCTTTCCCCTAGCTCAGTGGTGGAACACAAAGCTTTTCGCGCCAGAGACCCGTGTTCGATTCCGGCTCTCGCAGATAATTTTTTTATGCAGCTCTGAGCTCTCGGCTAGCTTTCTTACGTAGCTCTGAGCTCTCGGCTAGCTTTCTTACGTTACAGAAAGCGGCCGCGCTCTCCCGCCTGCATATAACGCCGCTACATAAAGCGTTTATAGTGTATCAGTTCCGCTGAGGCCGAACCTGTTTCTGCTATCACGCCCTCTTATCTGCTCGCGCTGTTATGTTTGTGTCTTTACCCCTGGCTCAGTGGTGGAACACAAAGCTTTTCGCGCCAGAGATCCGTGTTCGATTCCGGCTCTCGCAGATAATCTTTATGCAGCTCTGAGCTCGCGCCCAGCTCTCTCACGTGACAGAAAGCGGCCGCGCTCTCCCGCGCTCATGAGAAACGTTCTCATTTCCGAGCATAAAGCTGGACAAATGGGTTATAGTGTGTTAGTTCCGCTGAGGCCGAACCTGTTACTGCTATCACGCCCTCTTATCTGCTCGCGCTACTGTGCTTGTGTCATTACCCCTGTGGCTCAGTGGTGTATCACAAAGCTTTTCGCGCCAGAGACCCGCGTTCGATTCCGGCTCTCGCAGATAATTTTTATGCCGTCACAAGTCCAGCCTCTGCAGGCTAAAAATAGTCTCGTGCCCGCTTGCAGCGCTCACGTTTCTAACACGCACTTGCACGCGACGCGCGTCACAAGTGCAGCGATTTCAGGCTATATATATATCCCGCTGCAGGCCGCTCACGTGACCAGCCTCAGCTGAGAAAAGGACGGCTATTTCTCACCATGGCTGAACCGCCATCAAGGTTTCGCCCTCTGTCAGTCCCCGTTCACACGGCTACTGCAGCAGTGTACACCGCCATCAACAAGCCGGTCTCTTTTCCCGCTTGCATGTGCACAAACGCCGTTTTCACCGCGTCCCAGAGAAATCAAAAAAAAAAAAAAAAAAAAAAGTGCATACAAGCCTCTTGTGTAGAAAATGTGCCCACAACACTGTGTTCACTCATACACAAAACACTGCATGTGCACAAACACCGTTTTCACGGCGACCCAGAGATATCTCAAAAAGAGCATAAAAACCTATTGTGTAGAAAATGTGCCCACAACACTGTTCACTCATACACAAAAGCTTTTCAGTTCCCGTGTGTCTCACAGAGCCCACTCTCATAAAGCGGTTCCAACCCGCTCGAGTTTCAGAGTGCATAAGCGCGCCCACGAGCCCGTGTGCGCGTCCGACCTCTGCTCTCTCTGTTACACGGCCCTTAAACTCCTCTCTGAGTGTAAGTCCCGCTGTCATAAACACTATGAGCGCGCCCGCACGGCCTGCTGTGTGCAGCAACGGGGACCATGTAGCCATTCACCCCTTAGCGTTACGCTTCAAGCGTGGGAAGCTATTCCGGGAATTTCCCAGTGGGTGCTAAACACAATAAGGCTAGGCTATCGCTTACAGTTCCACCGCCGCCCTCCAGGTTTCCGAGCGCGGCTAGAAACTATTGTGAACCCAGAAGCAGTGACTCTGCTCCGTTCAGAGATAGCAAAACTATTGTGCAAAAGGGCTATAGAGAGAGTTCCTCTATCTATGAGCGAGTTGGGGTTTTACGGCCGTTATTTTCTGGTTCCCAAGAAAGACGGCGGCCTCAGACCGATTTTAGATCTCAGGTCTTTGAACAAAGTGCTCATGAAGAGACCGTTCAAGATGCTCATTACCAGGAAACTCCTCACGCAGGTGCGCCAGGGGGACTGGTTCATCTCTCTAGACCTGAAAGACGCCTATTTTCAGATCCAGATAAATCCCCGTCACAGGCCGTTCTTACGTTTCGCCTTCGAGGGTCATGTTTATCAATACGCCGTTCTCCCGTTCGGCTTATCTCTGGCGCCCCGCACATTTACGAAGTGCATGGATACGGCGCTCGCCCCCCTGCGGAGCCAGGGGCTGCGCATATTGAATTATCTGGACGACTGGCTGATTTTGGCCCAATCACGGACGGAGCTTCTGTCGCACCGCGCAGTTCTCCTCGACCATCTGAAAACGCTGGGCCTCTCTGTCAACTGGACAAAGAGCTCCCTTCAACCCAGTCAATCGATTTCCTTTCTAGGAATAGATTTGAACTCGGTCACGATGACGGCTCGCCTGTCTACACAGCGCGCGCGCAGTGTACAGCGACTGGCCGCCTCGTTTCAGATGGGCACCCGCTCACCTCTGAAAATTTTTCAGAGGATGCTGGGTTACATGGCCTCAGCCTCCGCTGTGCTTCAG
The DNA here is from genome assembly GCF_029890125.1 of Rhinichthys klamathensis goyatoka. NCBI lineage: Eukaryota > Metazoa > Chordata > Actinopteri > Cypriniformes > Leuciscidae > Rhinichthys > Rhinichthys klamathensis. Next base: position 59,091 of record NW_026606587.1, read on the forward strand.
CTGGGCCTTCTGCACATGCGTCCGCTTCAGCTTTGGTTAAACAGCCGTGTACCCCACCGCGCGTGGAACACGGGCCGCCAGCTGATCAGAGTTACGCAGACATGTCTCACGGCGCTGCAGCCATGGACAGTAGCAGAATGGTTTCGACAGGGCGTCACGATGGGGACCTTTTCTCGCCGAAAAGTCATCTCGACAGATGCATCCAACACGGGTTGGGGTGCAGTCTGCGAGGGCTCACCGGCCTTCGGCCATTGGTCGACACAGGAAAGCCCCTTACACATAAACTGTCTGGAAATGCTTGCGGTCGAGAACGCGCTTTCGCGCTTCCTCTCGCTCATTCGGGGACACCACGTCCTGATCCGTTCGGACAACATGGCTGTGGTCTCCTATCTCAACCGTCAGGGCGGTGTCAGGTCCAGGAATCTCTTCCTACTGACACACCGCATTTTAGTTTGGTCTCAGAGCCGCCTGCTCTCGCTCAGAGCGACGCATGTGCCGGGCCATCTGAACGACGGTCCAGACATACTGTCCAGGAACCTCATCTCCTAAGGAGAATGGTCCCTGAACACACAAACGGTCCAAATACTGTGGCGGCTATTCGGCAGAGCAGAGGTGGACCTCTTCGCGTAAGAAGAGAACGCTCACTGCCCAATATTTTTCTCAAGGAGCGAGGACGCGCTAGCCCAGGAATGGCCTCGCCGCCCGCTCTATGCATTCCCTCCGATCGCTCTGCTACCACAGGTAATTCAGAGGATCAGGGACACACGCCACTCGGTGCTCCTCATAGCCCCGCGTTGGGAGAGTCAGAATTGGGTTCCGGAGCTCACTCAGCTGTCGCAGACAGCCCCGTGGCCCATCCCAGTCAGAGCAGATCTCCTCTCTCAGGCTCGCGGCACGATCTGGCACCCCCATCCACGGCGCTGGGCGCTACATGCATGGGTGATCAACGACTATTCGTTGATTTGCCAGAAGGAGTAAGAAACACTATCATACAGGCTAGAGCACCTTCCACGAGAAGGCTCTATGCGTCTAAATGGTCTGTGTTCTCAAAATGGTGCACCGACAAACATCTGGACCCACGGTCATGCGAGGTGCCGTCTTTGCTTGTTTTCCTTCAAGAGATGCTGGACAAGGGCAGGTCCCCCTCCACTCCCAAGGTTTACGTGGCAGCCGTCGCGGCGTTCTCTGAACCCCGACGCGCTCAGTCCCTGGGCAAAGACGAGTTAGTCATCCGCTTCCTCAGGGGAGCTAAGAGGATGAACCCTCCGCGCCCCCCTTCGGTTCCTATCTGGGATCTTTCTATAGTTCTCGAAGCTATGAAAGCACCCCCGTTCGAACCGCTCGAGTCTGTGGACCTAAAATACCTCTCGCTCAAAACCGTTTTTCTGACGGCTCTGTCCTCAGTAAAACGCGTGGGGGATCTTCACGCGCTCTCATCCAGCGCCGCGTGTCTCGAGTTTGGTCCGAATGATTCTGTTGTCATTCTCAAACCTAGACATGGCTATGTCCCGAAGGCGATTGGTACCCCGTTCAGGGCTCAGATTATTTCCCTATCGGCTCTGCCTTCATCCGATAGTGAGCGCGACGCCAATCTCCTCTGCCCGGTGCGGGCTCTGAGATTGTACACTACGCGCGCTGCCGCGTTCAGACGCGCTGAGCAGCTTTTCGTGTCGTTTGGGGGGGCGCACCAAAGGTCTGGCCGCCTCTAAACAGACACTGTCTAGATGGATAGAGGACGCTATCGCCTCTGCTTACGCATCTAAATGCCTGCCCTGCCCTCTGGGCATCAGGGCGCACTCCACTAGAGGCATGGCCTCATCGTGGGCATGGTCCAGTGGAATTTCCATTCATGACATTTGTGTGGCCGCGGGATGGGCCTCCCCGTCCACTTTTGTCAGATTTTACAACTTGGAAGTTCCCGCCTTGCAGGCAAAATTACTAGCTGTCTAAACGACCAGCTCCCTAAGAAGCTGCATTACTGGGAGTCCCTCACACAACCGGTTCGCCCCTTGTGCTCTCCTTAAATGCTTATACACTTCATGTGCCCGCTCTGCCGGCCTCATACATGCTTATGTATACACTTCATGTGCCCGCTCTGCCAGCCTCATAATACATTCACTCCACGTTAAAAATCCCCCGGTATCACCCTGGGATTCATGAGTGGATTCATAGCGCGCACGGCGTTGACCAGGTGTTCCCGCAGCGTAAGCTAGCTTACGCAATACGAGAGAACCTCTCGTAAGAGAACGAATCGGTTACCTAACGTAACCTCGGTTCTCTCTAGAAGAGGGAACGAGTATTGCGTTCCCGGCCGTGCTTGCGCTACTAGCGTTTCGCTTCACGCTGAAATAAATCAACATATAAGCCTGGGAGAGACTGTTATATACACCATAGCCACGCCCATTCTGGCGGGCCATGACGCAATGAGCGCGCGGGCGCCTCTCATTGGAAGCGGGTTCAGCCCCGCTCTCCCATAGGCTTAAGCAGTTCTCTCTGAGCGAACCAATGAGCTGCTAGCTAGCCTGCTCTAGGTCTGCCGCAGAGGAACTGCGTTGTCAATGGATACAAATTATGAAATAATTTTTTGGCTTCAATATCTCAGCAAGATGAATCTTTCCCGCAGCGTAAGCTAGCTTACGCAATACTCGTTCCCTCTTCTAGAGAGAACCGAGGTTACGTTAGGTAACCGATTAGTTTTCATTCATAGAGAGGGGCTATGTTCACACATTCAAATAATGAGATTCTTATTGTATATACTGCTAACAAGTGCTGTCAATGTTAACGCTTGCGATTAAGTTTGTCCAGTTTAACGCAGCATCATCCTTGTATTGTAACTATCGTTACATTATATGAACTGCAAAAGCTTTTTTTGCATCTATGCGCGATTAGACTAAAGAGAACGCTCTGTATGTGAATGTCCTGATGCACACACTCATTCATTCATTCCATGCCAATGATGCACACACACGACGCGCAGAAAGACGCGCAACAGTATCGTGTGGCCAGACAGCGCGCCGGAATGGAATTCTCTTTCGCACTTGAACAACAATAACACAAACCATTATGCCAAAATCTCCGACTACGGAAGCCTGTTAACTCAAAGGCGCAGTGCTTTCTTGCAATTGGGTCGGTTCATGTTCACACCGTAAACGAACCGTACCAGAGTTCGTTTGGAACCGTACCGAGACCACCTCTTCAGCTGGGTCTCGGTTCGGTTGTTTGGTCCACACCCGAGTTCGATTGCTGTATTCACACCTGCCCAAAAGGTCCGCACCAAGGGGGGAAACGAACTAGAGTTCGATTCAATCGAACCAAACAAGGCAGGTGTGAATACACCTTAAGTTATTGTGTAATTGTGTTTTTGAGCTGGTTTAGACCTGTCTGTCCTGGGCAGCTGACTGCTGATAATTCTCCATTAATATTCAATTTCTGAAATCAAACTTTTCATAAAGGGGCAATATTTAAGACATGGGGCAAGACTTTTTAATGCACGCGGGAACCCATGTGTGTGTGACATGTACCTGTTGTGTTACATTTCCACTTATCCAGTGAAAGGATGGCTCTTGATGGGGCGAGAAATGCAAAAGCACTAGCTTGGAACAATGGAAGCCTGGAGGCAAAACACACACAAAAACACAATAATCAAATAACAAGAACACATACCCTTAAAAACAACAACAACAACAACACTCTTGTGCCTTGGAAGCATCTATTATGTGTGGCTGACAAGAAAAGCTTTTAACCCCATCATGAGGTCACTCCCCTGAATCAATGATAATCCACCAATTCCAGAACAAAACAGTTTGGAACGCTTCAGCTACCGTTCCTAAACACTTTCCAACAATACTATTTACAGTTGACCCTGTAATATGGGATGAAATTTCACGAACGGTCTTACTGCAAAGGTGGCACCCTATCCCCCCCACAAATGTTTGTAAAAGCACACTATAAAAAAAGTTGCTGCCTTAAATTAAGGACAATCAACTTGGATGTTTAAGTAATTTCAACTTATATTACATTAAACTGACTGAAATTAGTTGAATCTGGTATAACTTATAAAAAAAAAAAAAGTAGAAAATTGCTTAACTTATTGAAGTTGAAGCAATGTAAAAACATATGTTGTCATAACTTATTGATCATATAATTATTTACAGTGCAGTGTGCATGGCTAAGGGCTTGATCTTTTACACCTGTGGCAATGGGTCTGACAAAAAAACATGAATATAATCATTAAGAGGTGTGTCCCAATACTTTTGTCCATATAGTTCATATACAGATCTGCTTGTGGATATCAAGTTAACTTGCTATGAAGCAACTCAAACAAATATTTTCAAAGATTTATGCCTCTTACATGACACTGGCAAATCCCCTGATAATTTCAAAATAAATATCATCCAAATAAATAGTAATTTATTAATATTTTATATGTAACAAGTATACGATGCTATTCATATGATATTTAATACAAATATGCAAAATACAGCAAAATGACGTTTTAGAAAATGTTGAAACCTAGTGTAATAACTAAAGCCAGCAGAGAAATTAGTTTGTGAACTGATACATATTCATTGTAATGAGACATTTAGTGGCTTTGCTCAAACCACTAGATGTCTCCACACACACTTCTCATACCGTCACTGATGTGTCTACAAAACAAGGCCAAACTCTCGCTCTCAATCTTTCCCCCCTTAGCTTTACTAACGAACAAATAGTGTTATAGTGTCTTAAAATAAAGTGTTGTGCAACCATGATAATAAACATGGCAACTTAAAGAAAAAGCATGTTTTACAAAAAGCAAATTTAATACAATAATACAGATTATATTGAAAAAGATAAAGATGTCCAAATAAACAATGTTTAAGGTCAAAAATCTATTCTTTATGATTAAAGCGTTTAATCAGATGTAACATGTATCGGGTATCAGTAGTGCAGTGTTATTTTAGAATCATTAATAGTACTATAATACTATACTATAATAGTTTTTGTTAAGATTTTAAATTAGATTTCATATTTTCTGTTTTATATTGATTTTTAGTTAAAGTTTTTGTATTTAGTTGTGTTTTTGTCTTTTTTGTTTAACGTGTTTTTGTCTTTTTTTTTTACGTGTTTATAGTTTTTATTTCCTTATTTGTTTTAGTGATTTTAGTACTAAACTAAATTGTGAAATTTTACTAAAATGTTACTTATTTAATAGCTAAAATAAAATAAGTTTAAGGTTCTTTTTTGTATTGTTTTATTTGAGTTAATGCTTATTCTTGTCTGAAAGTTTTTTTTAATGGTTTTAGATTTATTTAATGATAATAACCCATACCTCAGGCATAAAAACACGCTATATTGAAATATACTAGTTAATATATAGGTAGAACATAAAGGCCGCTCACATACAGTGACTCAGCACACAGGTCTGACGGAAACACTTGCCCAGTCCTTTCCACTCTTATCTTCCTCTCATTTACCTTTTTTTGGTCACTTGCTCAGGTTTCCCTGGAGACAGCATGTGCCATGAGCAAGTGACGTCAGAACAGAGGGATCAAATGCGCAAGAAAGACATCAGGCGGCCCTCTTACACATGGGGCAAAGTGGCCACAAAAGAACATCGAGTGCAAGACACAGAACAGGCCATGTCTAAATGTCTTTATGACATGAACAGCCTAAAGGATCAGACCTCTACAGATACTCACCCTCTCCATCCTGCAATATAGAATGTGTCTGGTCCAGATTCCTTATACACGTACACTGTCGATTCATGCTTCCCTGTTGGGGTTTTATGTCACATAAAACTGTATGGCACCATAAATTACATTAAAGTGAATTACAGCAGCAAAACATTAACAGTGGTAACTTGCAGAGGAAATAACAGTTTCCTGAATTGCTGTGATTGACGCTTTATATTTTGGTACGAGCTTAAACAGATCCAAAGCACTGCTTACTTTATAAGGGACCAGCATGTACTCGTTTGTTTTAACAATCCTTATTCAAATCAGAGGTGAGGCCACATTAGGGCAATGGAGGTGCTGGACATTCCACATTGATCTACCCACTGTCTAATGGTTTGCAAATTATATGAATAAACAAAATAACTAAGAAAATTATATATTTTAATATTTTATCAATGCAAAGCTGAATTTTCAGCATCATTACTCCAGTCTTCAGTGTCACATGATCCTCCAGAAATCATTCTAATATACTGATTTGATGATCAAGAAACATTTATTCTTATTCATTTAGAACACAGTTTTTTCGGCTTAATATTTTTGTGGAGGATGTTATTTTTAAGGATTCTTTGATGACTAGAAGGTTCAAAAGAACCTTTTTTTGTGTGATGTGACATTATAAATGTCTATAATTAATGCTACAATATTGGAGATTTTTTGTGTGCAAATTATCTATCAGTATCAGGCGATATTGATATGACTGTGAATTTCAAATTAAAATGATACAATTTTAATATTGGGCATGTATTGGCCAAAATATGAAAATAATACATACGTATATTTAGAAACAAATTTAATAGCAAACCATAGGCCTATAGGCGTAGGAAACGTAAGAGAGGGAACAGAACAGAAATCCACCCAATTTCAGATTGGAACACAGATTTATCGTGTCCTTTCCTCATTCTCAAGCCACACTAAACAGCACCAGTTTGCTGCCTGAATTGTAGCACTATAAAGAGCTGAAGGCCTTCATTACAGAGTGATTAAAGACCCTGAAAGATCCACAGATGACCACAGCTAAAATTGAACTGAGCCATTTTCTCCAGACCTCCTGCTACACAACAGTTAGATTTTGTTCCAACAAAAGCAGCTCTTCAAAAAATGTAACCAGACTAAAAGAAAAATGTAATTGGAGAAGAGAATGTATTTAAGAGTGCACGCACGCTCTACGCACCTTGTAAGAGTTTATGTCTTAGGCTGTGTGCTAAATCAAAGCCAGTGAGAAAAAAACAAACAAAAAACCTTTATGCAACAGGAACGCCCTTCCTCTTCACAGAACTGAGTGAAATATTTCCAAATCTAGGTTACTGGGTCACTTCACTTTCAGCCGGAGGGAGGAGAAAGACAGGGAAAAGGAGGGGAAATAAAGACAGAGAGATCAAAATAACAATGTAAGGTGAAGGAACAACAGGGGGAAAAACTGACAAAGTACTAAGCATTGAAATAAACAACAATATAGTAAAAAGAGGAATAAAAAGAGACTCTACATTTTTTTTTCTTTACATATATTATGGAAATGCATATTGAACTGTCAACAGACTAAAAAACATCTAAATTTTTTAGCCACATCAGCCAGCTCTACTGTATTTAAGAGTAGGATTACATCATGAGATAACATGCCCAGACATACACAGAAAAAAACTAATTACAGCATTAAAGACTGTAAATTCCATGTTCACCCGTGTCAGGTCATGACGTCTGTGCCATTGTTCTGACTTGCCTACCCAACCCACAAGAACAAGACATCCTGTACATCGCAACGTGCGAATAATGTGCTTACGTTGTAAACAGGCAGTTTTACGATGACAATTCTGAAAACTGAGATTCTCCACTGATGTCTTGACTGTGGTCAGATTGTTCTACAGTAGGGATCACACCGGTAAATAAACTTGAGACAACACCGGTATGGTGGACATCGGGGAGCCGCTATCAAAAGGTATTGAAATTGGTATTGAAATCACTTTTGAATGTGCGCTCGCTTATCACTTTCGCAATCAGGAGCTGTGATGGCCAGGATTTATGCCACACAATTCTTATACATTAATCTTTGCATTGATCAATATATAAAAGGACATTACTATATTGGTTTGGTTTAAGATCTTTATTTGTCATAAACATAGCTAAAATTGTTAAAGTTCATCTTGTAATTATGACTTTAAAATGTTTAGTACCTGGTTTGTTGTGGGAATGGACCAGCCTAGTGACAGAGATTCAAACAGGAAGTTGATCTGTGTTTATGGGAATTCTAAAGGAAGTGAGAATGTACCAACTTTGATGTAATAGAGGGGACATAGGAAAATGTGATGTCCTGATCAATGTGACTTTTGGTTAATGGAATTCTTTTCGCATTAACTAAAATGTATTCATGGCTCTAAATTTAGTTAAATGTATTGTGTTCATTCATTCCAGGGTTTGTGTTGTTACTGTTGTGAGAATTTGTATGTTTTTTTCCCCCTTTTTGTTTTCATGGTGCTGGCCACCTCCTATAAATTCAGTGTATGTCTTGTCTAGTAAGAGTCTTGTTACTCATTGTACCCTGGATAAGTGGTGCCCATTTTGGTCCTCAGTCAGCTTGAGATGCTCAAGCTCAATTATGTCCTTTTTGAATACTGGCCATTTCCTGTGATGTAACCAAAATGGAATTAGTTTTTATTAGTTTTTTAACCATTACAATTTTTGCCTTTTTCCTCTCTGAGGCTTGATCACTTCTTTTCTTGTGTAAGCAAGATTCATTAAAGACTGTCACAATTGAAGACTTTGCCTGTTTTGTGGCGATGGACTCATTTTTTTGTTGTTGTGATTTGCTAAAGCTCATGGCAGATCCATCACAGGAGCATTTACTGTATAAGGAGTGGCATTACTGACGGCACATTTTACAAGAAAAGATATTAGTCAATGATTGTCAGGATGTGTTGTGCACCAAAACCTCCAAATCATCTTTCCTTACTCTTGTCATGTGATGAGTGAAATCTGACTAAATGGTTTTTATTTCTATAAAAAAAGCTAAACGACAGAGTGGGTGGGGTAGGTTATGAAATCAGTGTATGGCCGAACACCTGTAACACCAGTAACACCCGACTACCGTAGCTAGCCTATTCTACAGTAGATGTTATAATCTTCTCTACCATATTAAACAAAAATAGAGTGAAGCAGATGCAGTACTTGCTGAGCTAAAGTGTGCTTGTAAACTAAGCCTGAATCTAACATCCTGAAAGTAATCAATAAAACCACCCACATAAGAAACAAAATACTGTTTGTACTACAAACATGAACACAATTTACTGAAAACTTTCATGTTTCAATCACATATATATATATATATATATATATATATATATATATACACACACACATATACACTCGCCTAAAGGATTATTAGGAACACTAATACTGTGTTTGACCCCCTTTCGCCTTCAGAACTGCCTTAATTCTACGTGGCATTGATTCAACAAGGTGCTGAAAGCATTCTTTAGAAAATGTTGGCCCATATTGATAGGATAGCAGCATCTTGCAGTTGATGGAGATTTGTGGGATGCACATCCAGGGCACGAAGCTCCCGTTCCACCACATCCCAAAGATGCTCTATTGGGTTGAGATCTGGTGAATGTGGGGGCCATTTTAGTACAGTGAACGCATTGTCATGTTCAAGAAACCAATTTGAAATGATTCGAGCTTTGTGACATGGTGCATTATCCTGCTGGAAGTAACCATCAGAGGATGGGTACATGGTGGCCATAAAGGGATGGACATGGTCAGAAACAATGCTCAGGTAGGCCGTGGCATTTAAACGATGCCCAATTGGCACTAAGGGGCCTAAAGTGTGCCAAGAAAACATCCCCCACACCATTACACCACCACCACCAGCCTGCACAGTGGTAACAAGGCATGATGGATCCATGTTCTCATTCTGTTTACGCCAAATTCTGACTCTACCATCTGAATGTCTCAACAGAAATCGAGACTCATCAGACCAGGCAACATTTTTCCAGTCTTCAACTGTCCAATTTTGGTGAGCTCTTGCAAATTGTAGCCTCTTTTTCCTATTTGTAGTGGAGATGAGTGGTACCCGGTGGGGTCTTCTGCTGTTGTAGCCCATCCGCCTCAAGGTTGTGCGTGTTGTGGCTTCACAAATGCTTTGCTGCATACCTCTGTTGTAACGAGTGGTTATTTCAGTCAAAGTTGCTCTTCTATCAGCTTGAATCAGTCGGCCCATTCTCCTCTGAGCTCTAGCATCAACAAAGGCATTTTCGCCCACAGGACTGCCGCATACTGGATGTTTTTCCCTTTTCACACCATTCTTTGTAAACCCTATAAATGGTTGTGCGTGAAAATCCCAGTAACTGAGCAGATTGTGAAATACTCAGACCGGCCTGTCTGGCACCAATAACCATGCCACGCTCAAAATTGCTTAAATCACCTTTCTTTCCCATTCTGACATTCAGTTTGGAGTTCAGGAGATTGTCTTGACCAGGACCACACCCCTAAATGCATTGAAGCAACTGCCATGTGATTGATTGATTAGATAATTGCATTAATGAGAAATTGAACAGGTGTTCCTAATAATCCTTTAGGTGAGTGTATATACATACTATATATATATAAAGTTAAATGTTAACTGTTGTGCTTGTTAGTTGAGTTGGGTAAACTCCACTGACAGTGGAGCAGTGCATGGGATTCCCCACACAGGCCAGATTTGAACCTTTGTTCCCTATTGAAACCCCATTGCTCAACGTGTCTGGAACATGTGCTACCAGCTAAACCTTGCTTTAACAAACTCACACTTACCGGCAGCCAAAGGTAGTCTGCAGCAGGGTGGTGATACCCACGCAAAAGAAAATGGTGCCAATCAGCTGACTGGTTGCCCATTGGTCATGACCCACACACATGGCTTCAGCCAGCAGGAAGGGAACAGCGATAGTTCCACTGAAGCAGGTAAGGTAGTGCTGAGGAGAAATGATGTGGAAAGAAAAGAATATCTAGCTCTTTATCTCTGTAATGGAGAGCATCAAATCTTACACAAGCCTAGGGTAACTGCAGTAAATGTAGGGTCACTGCTGTAAAGTCAAGGGTCACTGCTGTAAAGTCAAGGGTCACTGCTGTAAAGTCAAGGGTCACTGCTGTAAAGTCAAGGGTCACTGCTTTAAAGTTGCGTGTCACTGCTGTAAAGTCAAGAGTCACCACTTCAAAGTGTAAGTTTCACTGCTGAAAGTTAAGGTTCACATCTTCAAAGTCGAGGGTCACTGCTGTGAAGTCATGGGTCACTGCTAAAAGTCTAGGGTCACTGCTTCAAAGTCTAGTTTCACTGCTGTAAAGTCGAGGGTCATTGCTTTAACCCTCTGGGGACCAAGAACGCACCCGTGCGTTTTGGCAGATTTTTTTCACATAGCAGAAAAATAGACTTAAACTACTCCATCATTTCTGGTCATACAGAGTTATGAAACATATTAAAAAAAACTGTTAAATGTCTACTTTATGTGCCCACCTACAATCGGAATAAAATATTGTGCTTTTGTAAAATAATGAAATTAAACAAATTAAACGTTCTGCCTCTCCGTGTCCGTGAACTTTTTTTCTGGAGCACGTCTCTTAAACTTAAACAAAACTCAGCGAATACTATTCACCCAGACATGAGCAATATATGTTTATGATCATTCTAATTTAATTTAAAACTAAAATAAATATTCCCTGTTTATGTAATCTATATAAAAAGAGAGAGGTGTCAGCCGTTCTCATTATCGTTCTCGCATCTCATTATTCCGCTATGTGACACGCCCACGGAGAGCGCGCGCTATTGAAACACTAATGATCTGAAGCAACACATTGAGACGTGTAAACGCCCATATAAACTCTGTAAACACACTATATTTAGTCAGATTAATGTACTGTCGTCTTGCGCGGCTGTGAGGAATAATCCTGGGACATTTACCTACCTCAGAACAAGTGCTGGTTTATTTTCACTTCAAGGAGCGAGCTGAACTGTAAGTGTTTTTATTTTTGTGCTTTGTTCTAATCGCGATATATAATAACGTTAGTGTCTGTAAACGCAAAAAAATAGCCTACTGTTTAAATTTGAATCATGTTTCTGTGTGTGTGTGTGTGTGTGTGAGGCTAGTTTTGGATAGATTATAAAGTTTTAACTCTAAAATAGACATCAAATAAGCTTTTGTTAGCAGTTTCTGCTCATATGTTAAATATATATAGTATGTTTTGTCAATAAACTAATCAACTAAGAATAGTGTTTGTTCCAATGCAAGCTATATCAAAATAATGAATCCTTAACTTTGAAATATGTATGATAAAATGTATTGGCCTACTAAGACATTTATGGAAAAAGACAATTTTCTTTTCAAGATGTTTCCAACTCTAACTTTGAACCAATTCTGTAGAATGGCCCATATAACCCATTTGGAACAGGATTTGTTTCCAGGTATGACTAAAAATGTGCTTTTGACTTTCATTTATATTTTGATTTTATATATGTATATGTATGTATGTATGTATATGTATGTATGTGTGTATGTATATTGTCCTTGCATTCTTTCTTGTGTGACACACCTGAATGAAAGGCTCATTAATATGCGGGTCGTCTTTGTCTTCTCAACCACTTAATTATTCACAATGGGGTTGGGCCGTTCACTCCCATTCGCATATTGCCTTGGCTAACAAAAAAATGTTTTTCACAATTTAAAAGAATCTATTGTGTTATGTGAATGATTAGAAAGGATGTTTTTCAGATCATTTTGAAGCAAAAACTCTAGGCCACAACTTCCATTAGTCAAAAGTATTGTGGACACATTTAGTATGTGTTTTGTGGCTTTATTTCAGAAACTTTAATTTTTAGTTTTTTCAATAACCATGCATAAACAATATTCTCTCAAAAATACAAACATGTACAAACATGTTGGTCACATATTATGGTAGCCCTGTTTGTGCTAAATAGAGTAATTTCACCTGTGCCATTAATATGTTTATAAGCAACTGAAAAAAGCACAAATGTCAGGGCATGTCAAAACATCTCAAGGACCCCAAAAACACCTTGGTCCCCAGAGGGTTAAAGTTGCGTGTCACTGCTGTAAAGTCAAATTTCACTGCTGTAAATTTGAGGGCCACTTCTTTAAAGTCTAAACTTTACAGTCACTGCTATACTTCACTGATATAGTTGAGTCATAGCTGGTAAATGAACATCTTAAATGTATTGGGCTCATCACTGTGGCTGTGTATGCGTTTGTACCTGTAAACCCAGGAACACACACAGGTACCAAGGTGGTGTGTCCTCTATGGTGTATATCATGTCCATTCTCTTGGCATCTGTGCTGTCTGCACTGTCCACAGTCTCTGATATGGAGCACTGATGGGGAGAGGAAACACAAGACACATGAGAGTTAGGCTATGGGACGTCCCTATGGTAACCCATTCCTATTACAGATAAGCTGAGTAAGAGCTGTACACTATAAACGGCATCAGAGCGCGAACACACACAACCACACACACACACACAGCAAAACTGCTGGCAATTCAAATGGCACCAGAGGGAGATCAGTGACACTATATGAAATTATCCTGAAATGAACAAACTGCTTAATAAACTCCGTTCTAATCTTCCAAATTGAAAGAAGACATTACTATAAGAGCCATTCTGTTACATGTTAAAATAACCTGTAATGGAAAAATATGTACTATTACTGAAAACTAGTTTTAACAATTTAACCAATTAAACCACAAAGCAAAGATACAGTACAGCCATAAAATTATGGTCTGTCTTTGAAAATTTTTCAAAGCAGTAAGATTACCCTTCAGCTGTCCCTTGCTACATTTATCTTTGTTTTAAAGACAATATCGGTTTTGTGACAATGAAAATCTGGATTACCAGTCAAATAATTCTCATTTCTGACAGATATTACTGGCAACACAGAACCAGAGAAAAAGTCAGAAACCCAATGTGTTGCATCAGCATTGCTGTACTGAAGGCAAACACTGAGGAAATTCCACTGCAATGTTGTGACCTCCCAAATCCCTGATCCCTCTGTGGGGGAAAAGTGCCGAGTCATAATGACTGAGCTATTACCGAACAGGGCTTAATACAGAGTGGATAAGCAAGACTGGTACGAGTAGCTAGAGGTGGCCGATATATCGTTTAGACGATAATATCCAAATTGTTGTCTGGACGATATGCAAAATTGGGATATCGAATATTTCATAATTTTTACAATCCGACCCCCCCAAACATGAAAAGAGCTGAAAAGTTAAAGACAAAACAAATAACACACACTATAACCTTCTAAACTATTATATGTTGCGATTTTAATACTGTATGGGTTTGTTTGACTCTATTTTATTTGTTTTTACAAAATTACGATCGTTCCGCAATTGCACGAGAGTAAGCTGCTACTAATTTGCAATACAACTAAGTTCTTACCTGTGTGTTATGACGTTTCTAGGTTGAAGCAACAATCCAAAAATGTAAAGAATAAAGCCGATGTACGATTAATAAAATAGCTGATAGAAAAGGCAAAATATGCGGTGTTTGCAGAAAACTGAAGTCTGAAGTAAAAAAGTTTTTAAAAATTGCGTTGTATAATGATGAGTCCAAAAGATGGAATACATTTTCCCAAGGGATCCACCGTAATAGCCTCCGAACAGGGCTTCTTTTAACTTCTAGTAAATACGTAATCACATTGTTGTTAGTCTAATAGAAGTACTGTTTGCAAATAGGGGTGTAACGGTACACGTATTCGTATTGAACCGTTCGGTACAAGGCTTTCGGTTCGGTACGCATACAAACCGAACGATTCGTTGGACCATTTTTTCCTGCCGACCAAAATCCGCGTTGGCGCGACCACCATGACGTTGCACAACATCAAATGGCAAACGTAATAAAAGCGGAACGAAACTGTGCTATTATTTTGTGCTTCACGGACCGTTTCAGTTCGGACCATCAATGTCAGTGCAGCGCGCGCCGAATCGTGATGAAGCGACACTGTTATACACAGCGCTAAGAGATCCAGAGAAAACATTAGAATTCGCCACTGAAGTAACGTTACTAATAACATCACTGCGAGATCTAGTGAAAAGCATGCACATTTCTCTGTTATTAACGGATCAAACGTGGAAACCAGGAGAAACATTTTGCCATGAATGAACTAGTTATAGGCAAATTTACGTTCACAGATCAGCAACATTCACCATGGATTTAATATAGTAACACTAACTGTAACCATGGAAGTTTGGCAGAAATAGTCAAATGCTTTCAGGTAGGCCTACATCACACATCTTTTTCCAGCACTTCAAAACTCAAATATTATCATATTTAAAAGTTATTTTTAATGTGATGATGACGATGATGTAAAAAAAACCTCACACTTATTTAAAAATATTTTTTCTTTTAATAAATAGGAAATTTATCTGTTATTTCTTTCTTTTTGCTGTATCGAAAACGTACATCACTGTATCGTATCGAACCGAACCGTGAATTTTGTGAACTGCCTATTTGCAAAGCACAAAGTAAATTTAATACGTACATATATTGTACTGAAAAAGCACTGTTCTTGTATTACAATAAATATTTAGTACAGTAACTTGGTTCATGTTTAAATCAATTGTCTCATATCTTTATGTACTAGTAATTCTATACAATGATACGTAAAATGGAGCAAGTCAAAAGACCAACTGGACCTTCTTTGCCAGTTTGCACACATTTCTTTGAAGGATTGCAAAAATATCGTCTGAATATCGATATCGAGATATTGGAAAAAAATATCGAGATATTCATTTTTGTCAATATCTCCCACCCCTACGAGTAGCCCCTTGATTTAAAGGTGAAGTGTGTCATTTCTACACCAATAGCATCACCAAAACTCACCTTGTCCTCAGTCTGGCTGTCTTTCGCGTAAATGGCCATGAGTTGTGTGTCCTCTGCGTCTTGATCTCCAGGGGTTTGCACGGCACCGTTAACCACCTGTCAAATACAGAGATATTTGCAAAGATCACATATTTACCAAGCAACAAAACAAGAAAAATGTACTAGCTACTAGCAAACTTTTCTATTGTTATCACAAAAGATAAAAATGTAATGTGGACGTATCTGTAAGAAATCAGACAGTAATTATGTAGTTTAGCTTGGCACACGAAGGGTTACGATTCCAGAAGCTTTGCTTTGGTTCTCTTTGCCAAATTCAAATATCAGGGTTTCAGTGTCAAGCATATTTGTTTTACCTTACGACCTCATGACATTACACCCCGACACTGACGAGACTTATCTGCCCACTGAAGTCCACAAGGGCAATTTCACACACACATTTCAGAGAAAGAGGGTTATGCAGATAAGTGATCACACTCATGTAGGGGAGAGTTCACCAAAACAATGATGGTTTAGCTGTACATGGTTTTTTGGTGGTTCTTCATGACATCATACTAGACAGAAGATTCATGACTCCACAAACAATCTTTTGTCTTTCAAACAATAATTACATACAGAAATATCTTTAAAAAAAGACGAGTATTAGAAAAGAACACTAAATCCCTAATAATTAATCAACAATTGAGAACGATATAACAAAAGAACAAAACAATAACAAAAGAAAATAATGATATAATCCGCATAAATGTAATAAGATAGTGTTTGCTATGTAATTGTCTTTAAGGGAGTCGTGGGCATGACTAAGGGAAACTTGAGTCTTGACATGAATGTCTTCATAATGAGTGAACAGATAAAGTTACAGAGCACAGACCATAGTGGACTGACTGATAAAGGGACACTTCTGTGGAAGGACGAGATAAAAACAACTCTCTAATAGATAACCTCTTATAGAAGCGCACACACAAGAAAGTAAACATTGGCTTCTTGACATGTTTAATAAATGGTTCACGCAAAAATGACATTTCTGTCATTAATAACTCACCCTTATGTAGTTCCAAGCCCGTAAAACCCTCGTTCATCTTTGGAACACAAAAAAAAAAAAAAGCCCATAGACTGCAACGCCATTACCACTTTCAGGGACCTTAAATGTTATGAAGCGACGAGCATACTTTTTGTGCGCAATCCCCCCCAAAAAATAACGACTTTATTCAACGATTTCGTCTCTCCGAAAGTCTCTCTGACACTGTTCATGTTGTAAACACAGTGCAGCGTTTCCGGGTTCTACGTCAGAACGCCGGCTCAGTATTGGCCGGATCCTGTGTCAGCATCACACGCATGCGTCATGGTGCTTACGTGAACAGAGACAGTCAGAGACTGACACGGAAGAGAAGAAATAGTTGAATTAAAGTTGTTATTTATTTTTTAGCGCACAAAAAGTATTATCGTCGCTTCATAACATTAAGATTGAACCACTGTAGTCACATGGACTATGTTAACGAAGTCTTTACTACCTTTCTTGACCTTGAAAGTGGTAATTGCGTTGTTGCTAAAGGGGGTGAGAAAGCTCTCGGATTTAATCAAAAATATCTTAATTTGTGTTCTGAAGAAGGTCTTGCGGGTTTGGAACGACATGAGGGTGAGTAATTAATGACAGAAATTTAATTTTTGGGTGAACTAACCCTTCAACAGTGATGCCGGTAACGCGTTAGTAACACGTTACTCTAATCTGACCACTTTTTTCAGTAACGAGTAATCTAACGCATTACTATTTCCAAACCAGTACTCAGATTAAAGTTACTTATCAAAGTCACTGTGCGTTACTATTTTTGTCATTTTTCTTAGTAAAAGTTAGGGCTGTAACGATATGCGATATGAAACCGAAATCACGTCACTCAGATCCACGAACCAGTGTCGCGTGTGAGAAGGCAGAATCGCGACACACCCCTTCCAAATAGAGATGCACCGATTACAATTTTCTAGGCCGATTCCGATTTCCGATTTTTCTTGAGTTTGACCTGCCGATACCGATTTTAGCCGATTCCGATTTCCTTTTTTTAAACCACTTTACAGCACACACAAATATTCATTTTCTATCTTCTCTTTAATAGAACATTTTGCATAGAACATTTTTTTAACAAATAATCGCTATAAAATAGGACTATATAAATTACTCCTGGTGTGGGAAATTCACACACATCTAAAGTGCAGTGTTATGGAAGAACCATTTCCTTTTCACATCCAATATCCAACTAAAACAATTTGATATTTAGCAAACTAAACTTCTATATGAAAACAGGTAATGGCAATAAAATAATATATAAATAACAAATAAAAATAAAATAAATATAGCCTACCCTTGCAGTATATATTTCTCCACACACACACACACACACACACACACACACACACACACACACACACACACACACACACAGCAATCACTTGTACATCAATGGCAAGTTATATTTCTCAAACAGTTTTTCTCTCTGACATGTCCAGCCAGGCTAAACAGGCCAAGTGGAGCATATGCAGGGAAACAATTGGGAATAAAAACAAGTTATTTTCTATAAATATTTTTGAGTCTTAATTTTCTTTTCTGACATAGCCTGGCTACTTCAGTTCTTGTTAAAACACACCAGACGTGCAAATTCTGTGCATTTTGGGCACTTTTGGGGTGAAATCATATTTATTTTGTCCATCAAAAGTATGCTTTCACTTTAATTGAGCGCGAGCAGAATAGACTCGGCGCTGAAACCCGCGCTTCACTGTTGCTCACGCGACGCTCCTGCTTGACGCTCACGCGCTGCTCCGGCTCCCGGTGTGAATGCACTCACTGATTAACATGCACGCCGAAGAAAAAACAAAAAACCCTGCTGCTCACGCTTGCGGTGTGAAACGGTCGTAATTCATTCACGAGGTTTCCTACATGTGTGTTCCGTGTGCACGTGTGATGCTGATGTTGCGCGATGTTAATCATGCGGCGCCCGAGTGCATTTGACCGGCATAAAATCGGCATGTCAGACTGACCGGCCGGTCGCCGATCAAGGCCGATCACGTGAAAATCGGCCGATTCCGGTCACCAGCCTATCAATCGGTGTATCTCTACTTCCAAATCTCAGTTATCCTTCCCGTCCAGGTCCAATGCTACCACATATTTAAATTACTATTAGTATTATTTGAAGTTAACATAATAAAAATACGTAGACCTACCACGAAACGGGTTGAGGATAAATTATTTAAAATTGGGCAATTCCAGCGTTATGGACGTGATATTTGAGGTAAAAAACTTGAAATATAAAAAACTCAGAAAATGCATTTAATACCAATATATTGAAACGTCTGTTTAAATATCCATACTCCCTTAATAAAGGAGTCCAGACATTACAAAAATATCAGAAAATGCATTTAATACCAATATATTGAAACGTCTGTTTAAATATCCATACTCCCTTAATAAAGGAGTCCAGACATTACAAAAATATCAGTCTACACATGCGTTTTATATTTAATGTGAGGGAAATACACATGCCTGTATGTGACACAAAAAATATTAAACTTTAAGGTGGCAAAATATTTTTTAGTAATTCTGTGAATTACACTGCGCAAACCAAAGGTTATACTACCCACCGGATACAGAAGGGTTGGCTCTCCACAGAATATAAAATATTATTTTATTTTTCGTGTTCACATGTATGAGGAAAAAACAATGTTACGGACATGACAGTTGTCCGTTACGGACATGACCGCTCTGAAAGCGGCACTAAAAGACTGCTTTAAAACTTTCACAGAGACCGCAAACAGAAAGCACAACGCCTTTCTTTTAAGTGAATTTCGTTTTGTATTAATTGTATCTTAATTTTAAATCAATTTGTCATCAACCAATTGCCTGGAATAAATAAATAAGAGGTAAATATCCAGTAGCAGACAATAAATAATCACGAAACTGAGGCGCCGGCGCGTGAACTGGAGCTCGTCTCATAAATGAACCGAAACTCAGCGTATAAAGTTAAGCCTACTTGCCTCACAGACCTGAGAAATATATCTATAGAAAGCTTGAAATGTCTACTTTTAAACAGAACAATTCAAAACGAAAGAAAACCGACTCCTCTCTGCTTATGTAATCCGTATGAAATGTGCATTTCTCTCTGGCGTGTTGACTACTGCGAAGATCGCGAGTTAGCATCGTCAACTTCATCTTTGCAGCCGACACTGACACAGTAAAACACTTGTTTATTGATAAACAATTTATATGTGCCCTTGCTATATTTGACATATTCATAATCATTACTTTTGTAACAGCTTTTAAGTGCTTTATTGGCAGCGCCACCCTTACATGTTACATGAACGCATCACCACCGCATCACCCAATATTAAGGCAATATTAAGGTTTGTTGTACACTCTGTGCTGGTGGCGATAAAGTGCTATCTAGCTACAAAAACACTGTCAAATTTGAAGAAACATTTAAGTCAGGTCAAGAAAGACTATTTTATTTTTTTATAAAAAAACAAGCATTTATGTTAAGTGATTTCAAGAAAGACTGTCATTATTATTATTTTTTTAATAAAAACTTTTTCAAAGTAACTGTGGCAACACTGCCCTTCAATGTTTAAATTTTAAAATATGCATGTTAAACAGCAAAAACACTATCAAAAAGCAGCAGCTGGTTATTTCAAGTTGTTCAGGTTTTTCTGCTTGTTAATGAACCTTTCCTGCAGTGGTAAGATAACACACACATGTTGAGGGTCCAAATTGTTACAAACACCAACAGTATAATTAAAATCGATAACACTTTAAAATAAGGTTTTATTAATTAACAATAGTTAACTACATTAACATGAACTAAGAATGAACTGCACTTCTACAGCATTTATTAATATTTGTTAATGTTAATTTATTTTAGCATTTAACAATACATTATAAAAATCAAATATGGCTATACATTAACTAATGTTAAACAACAACTTGAAATGTAGTTTTTAAAAATGTATTTGTACTTTACACTATCGTTCAAAAGTTGCTAAGATCTTTAATTTTTTTATAGAAGTCTCAGAAAAAATACAGTAAAAAATTAATTCTGTAAAATATTATTACAATTAAAAAAAACTTTAAAAAAAAAACTTTAATATATTTTAAAATGTAATTTATTCATGTGACGTCAAAGGTGAATTTTCAGCATCATTACTCAAGTCTTCACTCTTCAGTGTCTCATGATCCTTCAGAAATCATTATAATATACTGATTTGGTGTTCAAGAAACATTTATTATTATTGTTAATGTTGAAAACAGTTCTGCTTTTTTTCAGGATTCTTTGATGAATAGATAATGCAAAAGAACAGCAT